>NC_039286.1:6850047-7150047 GCF_003368295.1 Carassius auratus
TTCTATATAGATTTTTCGCATACATGAATAAGTAATTGGATGCAATGGTCAGATGTCTACTCAAAAACAAAAACAAAAACTTACAGCTAACATTGAAAAAAAAAAAATAATAATAAAAAAAAAAACTCAAATGTGGCCAAAGGAATACACAGCAATGTGAAAAACAAATGAGTCTTTGGATTAGCCTATGTTTTCTCAGTACCTTGCTTTGTTTAGCTCCAGCTTAGATTAGGTCGGTCAGTACAGTCACTTTGGGGTGTAGGTCACAGTTGGGTACATCAAAAGGGCGAGGATGGAAAGATACACGGGGATTCAAACATGTCAAAGCAACATCACAACCTTTATACAGATCTAAAGCGTGGGAGTTTAATCATACTGATCAGAAGGGGACATTACTGGCCTCCATAATGGTTTTTGATGAGCACTGGAGAGATCCATTAACAGCACTCAAACTTTTAGCTAATTGAAACTATTCCAAACTAGTGGAAAGTGATTTCAATGTTTCCCCAGCAGTGAGTCCAAGTTGCTTGTTTGTTTGGGCCCAGTAAGAAAGCAAAGCTTGGAACAGTATGAAAAAAAAAATCAGCTGTACTCATATCCAACAGATCACTGCAGTGTGATGTGAGAATAAATGTAAGCTTTTCATCACTGAAACATGAGAACAGCACTCTGATCAAAGGAAATGCATGTCTGGAGGTGGGCAGGCCATGTCAGATCCCCAGTATGAGCTACCTCAAGCTCTCATCACAGAGGACACGCTCTGGGCTCATCAGTTCGATAAATCAGCCTCTTTTCAACCATGAGAAGCTTCAGATCCACCATGACGAGAACGGATGAATGCGAAGGTTCAAATGGCACTGGTCGTTTTCTCTTAACCTACAAACACTCAAGTAGCGATGAAACTCAAATCAAATCATTTTGCAAGACAAGGGTTCTTAGCAACAATAACAAAACATCTGAATTGCTTGTTGTGAAATAATAAAATGAACATTTACACTGACGCATTAAGAGTTATTAGACAGTTCTGAAAACTACAGAAAGGCATTTTTCAACATCAGAGAAAATGATAAATTAATTAAACACTTATGATCAATGTCAGACATGCTAGAACAAAACAAAACAAAAAAAATATGAGAAATGAAGTCAGGACTGATACAGAACCATTATATTCAATTACTCCACTTTAAAATGTTCTTTACAAATACATACCGCTACAGTTAAAAAGTAGTCAGCGACTAAAAACAGCTCCTTTGACAGAAGACGGAAGCGGATATCCTCACCTTTACAGATTATGTTTCTTTTTTTTTATTCTTTTCAACCTTTTCAAATACACAGAAAGTAATGTTTAAATACAGAGAGATTTGCCATAAAATAAGCAATGCTTGCTTTTTTTTCATAAAAAAGGAAAGAAAATGTCTTAATTACAATATTCTATGCAAAAGCTTTCCTTTATGTTATTTATTTTTTTCCTCAATCATGTCATATGATTTATTCTTTTTTTTTTTTATGCAGAAGGAGTTTGTCGTAGTCACTGATATTTGACCATCACTCTTGTTGGTGAAGCTCGGTTGTACATGAGTGAGTCTATGCGTAAAACTCCTTGGTGGGAGCTTTGTGATAGGCTGCTCCAGACGGCTTCCTCTCCCCGAGGTCATAGCTGCCTTCGTCCTTCTTTCTCATGCGGTACACCAAAAGGAGGATGAGGAAGATGGCAAAGAGGAAGCCGATAACTCCACCCGCAATGACAGCTGGAACAGAGGATTTAGGAAGGCCAAACGAGTCAGTTTACTTCAGTTACAATAAACAGACATAGTTGAGTAGCTGCTTTCTTCCAGAATATGAGAAATCTCATTCCTGTCTGACTACATGACTAAAGTGCTATCTGGGTGTCTATGGTACATACAAAGCAGATCCAGATTATGTCCAGTAATCAAATAATTAAATAAGGAACCCCTCAACACCGCTGGAGGGTCACGAGATTGAGCGAGAGGAAGTGTGTCGACCCAAAACAGGAAGACATTATTTCATCTCATTGTGGTTCTGTCTTTATTCGACAGGATATTAAAGCGAAGTGTGCTTAATTTAAGAATTCGACCTTTGCAAACAGAGGAATTGATCTGTTATTTTGAGGGAGTTGTATGGTAACATGCTCTTTACGCTTTGTGTATCTCTTCTAAGACAAAAGATAAAGAGGGCGTTCTGCTTGAAATGTGCAGTGAACTCTTAAACTCCCAGTGAGGGCTGCAGTTCAAGTTTAAGAAAGAGCACACAGCGGCACCATGAACTATAAGCAAGAATGTCTTAGAATTTCCTTCTAATATAGTAGCAAAATTATGATTAAAACATTTATTTACTCTACCTTTTAAAAGTTTTTAGGTCAGTAATATTATGATTACTATTATTATTATTATTAATTATTATTATTAATATGGCTGCCAAAAATTCATTTTTTCCATCACAAAAAACTTACAATTTATTAAAATAGAAAATATATTTTTTAATTGTAATATAGTTTACAATATTATAATTTTTTACTGTATTTTTGATCAATCATATGTACATCTTGGCATCTCCTCTTAACAGTGTTCATTTATAAATAATTTTTTACAAACCTGCCAAAACCTCTGTCCTCTGGAAGAGATTTTCCGACTGGACCTCAAGGGGTGATCGAGGGAGGCTCGTGGTGCTTGTGACTGGGTTTCTACGCGAGTCTTCTGTGGCAGGAACTGGAGACTAAAGAGAGAGCAGAAGATGTGTTGCACTATGTAAGGACTGATGGATGACTTTATGACAGCAGTGGGCTCTTTTCTGGCTGCATGACTGTACATTAATGTTATTTACAATCATAGATCCACTTGTGGCCAAGAGAACCCATTTATTCCAGGTTTGAAGATCGGTTTCGCTGATCAGATACATCTCAAATAAAGGACCTTTTACGCCCGTCACTACCACTTGAGATGGATGTTAATACCACTGTGACTGACCTTACAGCTGATACCCACCTCTGTCCTAACTTGTATCGTTGTGTCTTTGGGGACATCGCGTGATGTAAATGTCTCCACTTTCGGTGTGAAGTCTTTGGTGGAGTCCTGTGTGGGCTCTGCTTTAGGCACAATGAACAATGATTTTACTGTGACCGATTCCTCAATAATTTCTCCAGCTCCTGAAAGACAAACACATGATGTGCTTAAACTGCAATATCCAACATGAAGGGATCAGATTGTGCACCTAGAATCGATGAGGCACTTCTTACCCGATCCTGATCCAGAAGTGAAGTCATCGTCATCTTCAGGGTAACCTCCTGACCCCGCCTCCTCCAGGTATAAGTCATCGGTCAATGAGGTGGATCTGTCCGCAGAGACTGCTATCTGCAGAAGTAAAAGTTAACAAGAAGTCATAAAAATGGAGATTAAGATGGAAAGGAGTGGGTTTTTTGGCTTTCACTGTCTGTCTCTTATTATTCAAACCCCTCGACTCAAAGGACCAGAGGCTAAGAAATCGATTTTTTTTTTCAGTAATGTGTTTGAAACTAGTAAACTGCCCATCTTGCCACATGATGAATGAGTATTCACTGTCTGCCCTGCTTTTACTGCTGAAATCTGAAAGTCAATATTTTCTGCCTCAACACACGTTTTATACATAGCCTAACCTTCTCATCAAAGACTCCGCGCAGACACAAGCCCAGCAGCTACAAGTAAAATTTGCTCCACAACCGAGTATTCAGAATGAACTGCAGATTCAGCTGTTTCTGTAGAGGCACAATATGACATTTTAAAGCACTGCAGAAACTTTCCAACAACAGGTTCATTCTCAGCAGCCCAAGTGCACCGCCTCCAAAGGAGCAAATGGGCACTGCATTTTATTTAAATGACATCATCATTCCTTCCAGAGCAAACACTCCCACTTTCTATGGCAATTAGCTTTATTATGCATTGTTCCACATTAATAAATATCACTCATTTGCCTAATTCATGGCAACAGTATTTCATTAAAGTGATAGTTCATCCAAAAATGTAAATTATGTCATTAATTACTCACCCTCATGTTGTTCCAAAACCAAAAGATCTTTGTTCATCTTCAGAACACAAATTAAGACATTTTTAATGAAATCGAATGGCTCTCTGTCCCTCCTATAGATAGCAATCCAACTGTAACGTTCCCTGGTCCAGAAACATAGTACGGACATCGGTAAAACAGTCCATGTGACACAAGTGGCTCAACTTAAATTTTGTGAAGCTACGAGAATACTTTTTGTGCACAAAGAAAACTAAAATAACAATTATTCAAAAAAAAATTCTCCACCGAGTTACATCTCCCGCCATTTTGGAAAGTATCCAAGAACATGTTCAACGTAATCGGCGTTGTTGGTGGAAGATGGTAACTCTAGGGAGAATTGTTGAATAAAGTTTTTTTTTTTTTTTCCTCTGGTATTCTCGTAGCTTCGCAACATTTAATTTAAGCCACTGATGTCACATGGACATGGTTTTACCAATGTCATTACTACTTTTCTGGACCTAGGAAGTTGTGTTGCTGTCTATGGGAGGAACAGAGAGCTCTCAGATTTCATCAAAAATATCTAATTTGTGTTCTGAAGATGAACTAAGGTCTTATGACGCTTCGAAGCTCAAACAACACACTAAATTTAAATATCTGTGCCATGTTTGAATCATACTGCTCCTACAGCATAGATGGGAGTACACTATCAAGTGATTACATAATCTGGATGACCACTGTACATTAACTATCTGTAGAGGTTTTTGTGGTAGTGCTAATCATGTTGCTTTGTGTTATTTGGTCTTTGTGGAGTGGTTTACCAGCCCCATGGCAACCATCATTGAGCATCAGTCCAACCCTGCTTGTGACCGTCTCTCCATACTGATGCGGCCTAGAAAAGGGCCCATAATGCAGTCACCATAAATCACACTAGAGGGCCTGGGAATGAAACACAGACAGTCTGTGGCACACATAGTGATATCTTTGTTTTAAGAGCAGTCTCTATTCTCAGCTGATATAGTCAGAGTCAATTAACATGAATTGATTTTTCTTCATGGGTAGGGGGCAGAAATAAAAGAAAGACAGACTGAGAAAATTTTTTTCCTACCAAAAACATTTTTGGGGAAGTTTGTTGTTTATGTATCTAAAACTTAGTGATGTGTATTCCTGTTCATGAGACCTAGTAACATCTTTAAAAAGAGACTTTGCCATATCTCACAGAGAGGTAGAGCTGTACAGAGGGTGCTGAATGAACACAATCATAAAACAGAACAATAACCAGCTCATTCAAAAGCAGCAGTGACTTCCCACAGAAAAGCATTCAAGCCAAAGTCCTGATCACCGAAGGAATTTGTTCAAAGCAACTTTATCTTAACCTTTCTAACCCAGCATTGCTTTTCTCTCTGTAGACAATTCACTTGGCTGGCCCACACGACATGGCTGTTGATTTGGTCAAATTCTTTCTCCACTGATTGAAATGCAAAGTACAAAGAACACAATTACCTGGGCCACACACACAGGCGCATCAGCTATGCTCAATATATTGAGTCAATTCTCTTTGTCAATGGGATTCTAGTCAAAGTTCTGCAGTGAGGTGTCTAATGTGTCTTTATGTCTGGCTATGGACAATAAACAGCCCACAGAGCTCTTAAGATGCTTTCAAAACCTTTTGATGGAATGCATTATACTTGAGTGCTCTTGAACAATTAGTATTTAGCTTTAAAAAAAAAAAAAATTAAACAAATTGCACCAGATTAATGAGATTATTTTGTGCTTGAATTGTGTATTTATAGTCTGTGACCAGCATGGAAAATTAAAATGTGCAGCCAACAATTATTGATGATTGCTTAGTCAAGCACTTCAAGTTAGGGCTATTAGACTTTGGCAAGCAACTCATTCCACACCATTTGTTCCAAGCACATGAATGATAGCAGCAACTATGTGGTTTGTTTAGAAGTTTGCTGTTATTTTTTGCAAGCGATTTAACTGATAGTGGACCATAAATGAGGTAAAAAAGTTTTTTTTACTTGCACTGAAGAAGTGACCCTATTCATATTTAGGGACAACAATATCAGAAACTTGGGAAGGGACTGTTTTTATTTGGATGAGTAAACCACCTAGAAACCAACTAGGCCAACCTTAAAAAACCACAAAGTAAATCACGAGAAATACAATAAATTTGTCTTTTCATTATTTTTGTCTTGCAAACGTGTGTAAGATAGATAATATTTTATAAATTCTTAACACATACATATATGTAAAATGTATTTGTGCCTGTGTTTGTGTGTGTATATATTATTGGTGGGCCGTTATCGGCGTTAACGTGCTGCGTTAACGCGAGACTCTTATCGAGTGATAAAAAAAAAAAAAATATCGCCGTTAATCTATTCTCAAAGTTGGGTTGGGAGCTGGGTCTATACTAAGCAAGCTATGATGACTTTCACCTTGATATTTTATATAACCGACTGGCTGAGGCCAGCCTAAAAAGATGCTCAGGACAGTTGACTGGCCACTGCGCATCGTCACGAAAGCTTAACTTTTTCACATGTTTTTAAGCCTTACTGCTTGTCAATTTAAACATTAAAGCATCCAAACACAAGATGCGGAAAAGCTGAACGGAGTAGCTGCGCACGCTGTGTTCGGTGCGCACGAGAGAGAGAGAGAGCCGCGTGTCACGGACAGCAACACTGAACCGAGCTCTCTTCTGCAAAGAGAAAGGCGTCTCAAAACACTTGAACATCGAATTTGCTTATTTTTGCTCTTGTGCCGACAAATAAATACAAAATATGTCAAAATATCCACCTTGGAAATTATGCTTGAAAAAAAACTGTCAGTTATTTCTTAAGTGAAAGTAAACAGTTATGGGAAAAAATGGAATGTGTATTATATTGGATGCATTGATCGTCTCTTAAAGGGACCGTGCCTAATTTAACTACTGGCTGCTGTAATGTTAATCCAAGAAAATGAAAATGAAAATGAAAATCACTCACTGCTCTTGACTGAATTACTTTGTAGTTTTAACAGTCAACCCAAAAATTATTCAGACACCAGATATAATTTTTGATATATATAGCAAAACTGTAATAATGTGATAAATGTTGAAGGTGTCTGAATAAATGTAGGTTTGATTGTATTTTTCATTTTTACATTGAAGACTATCCAGTGCTATTTTACATATAATTATTTGGTTTCTGTACCTTGACACCTACAAACTTGAAAAAAAATTAAACATTGGTGTTAAACAGGCGTAAGCTTGATTGCACCTTGTGCAATGTGGAATTAGTTTACAGCTTTTTCAAGCACTTTGTGATGCATTTTTGAAACAGGAGATGAGACCCTTTTCTAATGCACCACCTAGCTTGATAAACCCCTTCTCACACAAATTCTGAATGCCTTCAGCAGAATTCGAATGAGCAATTAAATAGCCATTATAAATAAAAAATCCTGAAATTAATCACAATTAATCACATCTAACATACGTTTTTTTTAATATGCTTGCAATATATATAATTTCACATTCAATCTTCAAACTGATGTAGAAACAACAAAGAGAGTATATTTTTTTAAATATTTATTTAATTGCATATTTTTATGACTGAAGGCGAGTATCACAGATACAAATAGAATTGATGTCTCTATGAAATTGCTTTATTTAACCATAGACTAGCCATTCAACACTATAAGTGAGAGCTATCAATTGTAACATTTATTAGACTATAAAAAAATAACTTGTAATTTAAGTGAACTTAAAACAATCTTTGCATAAATACATTATAATGTTATTTTTACCTGTGCCCTTCAGCAAGCAGGAAATCTACAGAAATTGAACAAAGTAAACAAAGACTAAATTCTAAATTAAATATAGATGAATCCTTGAAGCTATAAAAGTTATTGATTTCCTCATTTATTATACATCTTATGTATTTATTATATATATCTTATACTTACATTGTTATTTTTTTAACATCCTAGCATGACTACTATATTTGAATTAAAAAAGGCTTTTTGAATGCAAGATTGAAGTGACTTGAACTAGCCTTGTTACACAGGATGTCCTTAAGACTGATTAGTCGACTAGCCTTTAGTCCCTAATATATATTTTTGTACATCCCTACCTGACACACATTTGTTGTCTGTGACTTCATCCTGCCAGGGGAAATGGCGTCATGTCCCGATTGCAAATCAGTTAATCAGGGTGGACAGTGACTGAGGGGCAGTAACGAGCACTGGAGAGTGGCCTAGTCAGGCAGTAATGACGGAGCCAGCAGTTTGTGCCCTCCGTTATCAAACAGTCACAGCATTTACTTTTGTGAGTTTCTAATGAACAGGCAACCAGCAGGAGGCTGCTCTGTTTCCATAGCAAGCATATGTGTGAAAGACAGAGACAGAGAAACCAGGGAGAGATGAGCAAGAGGACAGTGAAGATAAAAAAATAAAAAAATAAATGATGGAGGAAGGGGATGTGGACCCTAGGGGAGCGAGAGATTACCACTGCTATGGACAATCTGCTGCCTTCAGGTTACATCACTAAAAGCCTGTCAAACTGCACATCTATGCTTAGCAACCTCTGAGAGGCAAGACAGGCTCCCACTATCTGACATATGCTTTAAGCCATGTCATTGTTAAAGCAGGGAGGAGAAATGGAGAGAAGGACAAACGTGGCAGAGCTTTATTTGGTCCATCTGTCCCCCCATGCATGTTAACAGAATTTGCTATTCTTAAGAACTGAGGCTAATGCATGAATCTCAAAAAGAGGGTCAGGGTTGTGTGTGCATGTATTTCTATACCACGCAGACAGACACTTCGTCAGAACACTGGCTTACAGTCTTTTGGACTCTACTTTGTTACATTTAAACCCTCAAATGTGATGAAGCCTGTAAGTTTCTCAATACAAAAATCAATACCAATCAATACTGAAGTTTAGTGCAGCACCCAGGTCCAGTAAGTGTCAAAGTGCGTTTATCAGGGAGTTTGAGGATTAATCACAACTGATTAGGAACAGCACTCACACCACAGCTCAAACTCAAGAAGCAATGTCTGTAATGGAGATTAGAGATGTTTATATTGACTGCTCAAAAACTTGAGAGATATATCAACTGAATAACACTTTTTATGGTTCCATTTACATTACTCTGCTTTAAGCATACGCTGCCTTTCAGATGCCTTTTCATTCTCACCAATGCTGCATTTATTTGATCAAAAACAGGAAATAACTAATATTGTGAAATATTATTACAAGTCAAAATAAAGGTTTTCTATTTTAATATATTTTGTGAATTTTAAACAGTCATTACTCCAAATCATGCCCACATTAGAGATATCTGAAGCAGTTTCAACAGAAAGACAGACCTGGAAGTTACACATATGGTTAATTACACACTTAAATGGGCTTTTAAAGCAGTGATTTACTCAAGAAATGCTGCACTGTGGAAGAAGAATTTAAAAGCAAAAGGGGTATTATATCTCTGTTCGACTAGGCCAGGGGTTTTATTTAGGGATGCACTGATACCGACCGATATTGAGATATTGGTATTGGGCCCCGATACTGAGCTCCTGTACTCATACTCATACTCGTTTAAATACCCCGATACCTAACGCAGATACCACACAGCATGTGATTAGTGCCATATTCAGACAAAGAAAAACTGACAACAGAACAACAGACAGCAGAATGGAGTAATTAGAGTTTAAGGTTGTCTATGTAGGATATCTTTGCAATGAATATAATGTTAAACAATCAGTATTAACACCTGTATAGCTGACGTGCATGAGCTGATAAAGCATGCTGAGTGGATTGAGCGCACAGTGACGGAGATGCGCAAGCTTGTCGAGTGAATATGCATTTCATCACTGGAAAGTTTGTAGTACGGTCGGATGTGTCAAAAACAAGTAAAACAATGCACAATTTACTTAACGGTAGAAAGAGAGAGAGAGAGAGAGACCGAGAGAAAGAAAGGGAGAACAAGCACACTTGCGCACTTCTGTTGTGTGTGATCTTTGATGTTCACTCACTTAGCAAACGCATTTGGATTAAAACTAAATGGTAAAAAAAGACAGTTTATAGGGGCATTCACTATAAACATAATTTATTTTCAACCTACGTTACTACTTTCCCTCTCGTTCTGAATCAGTACAAATACATGCACGCATTGCACGTGTTTTGATTGCTTGAGTGTTTCTGCATTATATGAGTGGCTTTGGAATATAAATCGCAGCACGTTTCAGATAAAAAAAAAAAAAACAACGCAACATTAGAGTTAAACTCTGTCAGAACAAATTCGTCTTGATAATGTCATAACTTTGATAGAAATGTACATAATCAACCAAAACTACAGACAACTGTTATTATGACAATTTTTCAATTTTTACACAACTATCAATACTTTGTTGACCAATTACCAAGCAATGCTTCATTTTTTTCAGACTGTGGTGTGAAAAGCTTGCATTAGCAATTCAGAAAAAAAAACACATAAGCAATGCATGGTGCTTTATAAGGTGCTGAATAATTTTTGTTCCCAATTTTATATATAGATAGATAAAATATTTATATCTATTTCACTAGTAGTTCACTGTATGAAGATTCTTTGGGTATAATATGTCACAGTTTGCTTAAACTCACTTAAATAAATTTATTAGTGTCCTGTACCTACTAATAAAATATGTATATCAAAAATTATATCTGGAGTCTGGATAATTTTTGGTTTGACTCTGCTAAAATTCTTGTTAAAACTACAAAGTAATGAAGTCAAGAGCAGTGAGTGATTATTCTTTCATTTTCTTGGATTAACAGAGCAGCCAGTAGCTAAATTAAACGCGGTCACTATAAGACACAATGAACGCATCTTTTTCCTCAACTGTTTACTTTCACTTAAGAAATAACTGAAAAATAACTGACAAATAAATACGTTTTTTCGAGCATGCTTTCCAAGGCGGGTATTTTGCCATATTTTGTATGTATTTGCCGGCACAAAAGCAAAAAGAAGCAAATTCGGTGTACAAGCGTTTTGAGACGCCTTTCTCAGCGTGAGCCCTGAACTCCTGAACACCGTGGTACTGAATTGGGCTCTTTCACATCCTTTTGTTTGTTCAAAACTGCGATTAGTATTTGTTCGTTCATGTGCCGGAGGGACTGTCCGTGATACGCGACTCTCTCATACCGATTGTTAGCGACGGGCTTGAGCCAGCTACTAAATGCACCGTCTTCGAGCCATAGATCGTTAAAGGTACATTTTCCCATTGTGAGAGCCAGGATGATTTTAATTAATCTAAGCAGTGACTCAGTATGACACAGTATGTTCGGAGTTCGCGCAGGTTTCTGTGAAAGTCCTTCTGACAAGTCTGTATGCTGCCGCATGGACCTTGTAGTTCTGGAATGCTGTGATACCAGTGTAATACCACCCAGATTCCTCAGACAGAACTACAACAGGTGAAACAAATGAATTCCATTGCCGCTGCGAGCGCATTTTGATGGAAGAACAAATTAATGGACTAGCATATCAATTTAAGATGTGGCTAAATGTTTTTTTATGACCTTGTATGGAAAATCCAGACGTTTTTATTACTTTTTATGGCCTTAAATTCTTATTGTTAAATTTATTATTTTTTATGACTTTTTATGACCCTGCGGAAACCCTGTGGACCACCAGTAAAACTGATTACTGAAATGTGTGACCAAAAATGATTCATACAAAGTATGAGTTCAGGTTTGCATGAACCTGGATGACAGCATTCCCAGGAGACTAAACAGGCAGTCATAAGGCTAAGGGTTACATGAATAAGTATTGATAGTTGTGTAAATACTGTCATAGTAACAGCTGTTTTAAGAATAGTTGGTTGATGGTGATCCATTACATAGCTTTCTATTAAAGTTATCTAACATTATCAAGATTATTTTGTTCTGACACAGTTTACTATGAGTTCATGTCATATTTTATTACCATCTTCTAAATTATAGAAAATAAACTATTATAATGTGAAATGTTGAAGGTGTCTGAATAAATTTTGGTTTGACTATCTAATAAATTAAGTCAACCAGCTAACATTATACATACCCTTTTGGTTTCTGTACCCAATATTAAAAAGAAAATTACAAATGCAATAAAAATATCGGTGTGGGTACTCGCTATCGGCAAGTACCAAAAATAAAAGTATCAGTATCGGACAAGTACTGGAAAAAGTGGTATCGGTACATCCCTAGTTTTATTGGCTTTCTAAGGTTCATAATCAAAAACTAATTAACAGGAAAACGAGCAGAGGAGAGCTTCTCCATGAAGTGAACCCCAATCAAAGTCAAGGCCAAACCCAAGCAAGTCTGGAACATGTTCAGGATGAACGTTTGTGAGGTGACCTCATTCACGGGGTGCAAGGAGACTGATCTAAAAACCAGAATCTCCTCATCAGTCCTGCGAGATGCATGAGGCCTTTCCTTTTTCTCCGTGGGGAGGGTACAGAAATGCTTTGAAGCTGACTTTGACTGATTAAGGGATAGGAGCTACATAAACGTCTAGAAGTTTTAGGGAAGTGCTCATTGAGCTCTAACTCTAAGTCTTAATTGCACACAATGAAAAATCAACCATAGACCTCCAACATATAAGCCTCCACAGCACTGTGCACCAGAGGTGACTGTATTAATCAAAAACAAAGCTCACAAAGAACCTCTCCATGGATTAAATCCAGGCTCTTCATTCACACACAGAAAGACTCTATGGTGAAGATTCTAGTCCTTCATACAATATTTCAAGGCCTGTCTTCATGCATTTTTTAAAAAATAAACAGAAA
Organism: Carassius auratus; assembly: GCF_003368295.1. Taxonomy (NCBI): domain Eukaryota; kingdom Metazoa; phylum Chordata; class Actinopteri; order Cypriniformes; family Cyprinidae; genus Carassius; species Carassius auratus. Next base: position 6,862,819 of record NC_039286.1, read on the forward strand.
GCGGAGACATTTGCTGCTGAGAAAGCTGAAAAAGAGCCCATGTATCTCAGACAAATTTGGGATCCAGAGAGGTGAATGTAAACAGGGGAACTGAAGTTCTCAGCAGGTCGAGTGTCTTTGGTCTACACTGGCAGTCATTCGTCCACCACTCATAGTCATAGTTAAAAGCGCTTGTGAAAGCAGGTTGGGCAGGAAAGCAAGTGCACTGGCCCAGCACAGATTAATACGCTCTCAGATTCCAAAACAAACGGCTGTCTGACATAAGCAGGCCGGCGCCACATTCCTGGGCTAGTGCCCCATGTAAGAATACGAAGGGTCTTCTTGCTGAAGCTGCAGGGGCAACAACTTTTGCAACAACAGAGTAAGCACTCCACCTGACCTAATGTAAAGGTCTAATCAGACTTTCAATAAAAAAAGAAAACAAAAGGTCAAAAGGTTTTTTGCCTCAAATATAGACAAATAAATAGCAATAATTTTAAGCAGGTCATTGCTAAAGCTTTTATGTGCAAGCTTATATATGGCTACTTGGCCACCTTCTCTGCTGTAACCTGGCCTTCAACCTCATAAAGGACCGGACAGCCAGGCCAGATAGATGCCGACCCCTGAAACTGACTAGGGCCATAAATACCTGATCCCAATTCTGTGGCAGGGAAAATATGTAGGGGCATTCTGGCAATATTTGACAGCTTTCACATCATTCAAACCTGTATGAATTTCTTTCTTCTGTGGAACATATAAGAAGAGTATTTTGTTGTTGTTTGGAAGTTTTTTTGCCTTTAAAGGTTTAGTCAAGAAAATACTTATACTACTACTTATAATACTTATAAATAATATGTCAAATAAATATAACATTTTAAGTTGAAATTTGTAATTGCAACTCAAATTAATGATCTCTCAATGATCTATGCAAATAAAATAAAATAAAAAATGTTTTTCCTCCAGACACATCATACTGCCACTATGACTACCTGTCTTGCTCCCCTGGGAGGATAAATAACATTTTCATGGTTTCAAGGCCAAACAGAAACAACGGACAATCTCTCCGGAGGTGAAGAGGCTCTAGATTATTATCTGATCTATTGTAATGCACAATACAACTTCCAAGATCGGCAATATTCACTCCAAGGTTATATTTGTTCAAAGCAAATATCTATATCACCATTGTTAAATTATGTTTAGTTTGTCAGTAGACTTAAGAAGTGCAAATTTCATGGGATACTCCCAATAATTAACTCTTAAGATTGCAATCATGGTGGTTTTGCTCTCATCTCCAAGGCTTCTTATGACTACACAGTGGATGGCGCTTGCCCGGTGATTCCTTGACCCAGTTAAACAGCTTTTGATACTCACTAGAAACCCAAGAATTTTTTTTTTTGTGAGCCGTGAAATGCTATATGCTGGGAAATGGGCTTCACCCTCCCAGTCATGTTTTGAATAAAGATTAGCAGTTACAGTTAAAGCAGATAGAGTTATGGATTTGCTGCAGGCAGCGTGGCAGTTCTGTCCCCTCCAGTAAAAAAAAAAAAAAAAAGTGGGTAAACCTTGCAGGGATTTGATTTCACAAAACACCTCTCATGCATCTGCATTTCTTCCCACTAATAGGATGAATACGAATCAAATATCAGTGACTGATGAAAAAATGAAAAAAATAACATTATGCCTCCAGGGAAAAGCCTCAACACAACTTCAAGACAGCCTTACTTTAAAGCTCTCGAGGCTCAACATGCAAAAATATTTTAACTGGATTAAAAACAAGCATAAAAAGACCTTTCCAGCTAGTGTTAGTGCACCAGTACCTATAGAACCATTATGCACCGAACCGAATCAGCACGCAGATTTCGTCTATTTGTCTTGGTTCTCCGAAACCTTTACACACGAAGCATGGGCGTCGCTAGGCTTTTTAGCAGGGCTTCATAAACTACACAAATTTGCGATTGCCTCAAAGTCAGTCCACTTAAATATCACATGAAAATGGCGGCAGATCGGTCTTCTCTCCGTCTTTCAGCACGCTCTTTAATCCACAGACGAAGCAGCGCGAGCAGACTCAGACACAAACAGAGGACACGAGGTGTGTGTTTATCGTTAGATTGTTAGAATATCTGTATCAATCTGTTTCTCATCTACTGTAAAGTTTCCGCTTCGTTCACCGTTGATCACACCACCGTTGTTTCCTGCAGCGACAATCGAGCCCTTAACACATATGAACGTATACTTTAATTATACTTATTTAAATATGCTTAATCTAATTATGCGTACTTTATGCATACACTACTGAGCAAAAGTCTTAGTCTTAGGCAGTCTGTTGTCAGACTGCATCTGCATTCAACAATCTCACTTATTATTATTATTATTATTATTATTATTATTATTATTATTATTATTAAAATTAATAGCAAAATGAATGTTTGGAAATGTAAACTGATATTTCCTACTGACACACTACAGCAAAAGATATAAATACCTGGCCTAAAGTAAACCCCCTTTTTGGGATGAAAATACTAAATGTGCCTAAGACTGTAGGCTACTTTACAAATGACATTGTTGCTACTTCATAAAGAATGAGCATACATTCATTCCCAGAACTGATTAAAGACAGCGACAGACAGCACTCATTTTAACTAAATATCAGAGAGAATGACCAAGATAGTAGAAACATTATGTGCGGTTTTGTATTAAATAATGACCCAGATCATGAAATACATTTATTAGTCTTAGAGTAAGGGAAGTTTGGGAAATGAGAGTATCCAAGGAGTGTGTGAATGCTATGGATTTGTTTTAAATCTTTTTAATGTTTTTTAAATCTTTTTTAGTTTTATTTATTTTTATAGAAGTATATATTCAGGCACAGTGTAGGCACCGGTACCGTTTTAAAAGGATCGTAATTGCACCGGTATCGAATAAAACCCAGTCGATACCCAACGCTATTTCCAGCATATAATTAAACCACATAATTAACATTTTTCATGCTGCTAATTTTACATTTCCTGAACAAGAAAACTGTATTTGGCCAAGACTATTTTTGCATAAAAAGTAAATAAATAAATAATCAAATAGGCCAAAATACAACACCATATCAATGAAGACATACAATTGATTAAGACAACAAGTCTTAATAAACAACACCTGTTGATCATCTTGAAGAGAAATTTGTACGCACTTACCTAAGGAGACCATTACCATTGATTCATGGACATAAAATACACACTGAGCAAGACAAAAGTCAGCAGTCTCATTAGAAGCTTCAGAGATTTTTCATAGAGATAAAAAAACAATGAACATATCAACTTCTTAAGACAGTATGGGGGGGGGTGCCTTCATATCCACTTCTCTATGTCCTTAAACATTCTCAGAAATACTAAATTCTTACCTTTACTTTGCTTAACTGATTTACCATTCACATGAACTGTTATCATACCTGTATATTATACCTAGGCAGTGTATTTTACTGTAACTTTAAGGCCATATGTGAAGCTTCTAAAGAAACTAGAATTGTATTCAAGACCACAATGCTTTTTGCCAGGATGCTAAAATGTGAACACAATGGCAGTCATTTCTTTCATAATTGATATGCTAAATGAAATAGCAAATATTTCCAATATATATTCACAATGATAGTTTTGCTGATTTAAAAACATACAAATATTGCAAAATGGCAATGATTTCAACATCCTTCTAAATGCTTTAAATAAAGACATTTTAATTGTGTCCCTTCTTCATTTCAGAGGTTTGAGTAAGTTAAGAAAGTTGGTTCTTCAAAAGTGTCTTTTCAGTTAATCAGTGAAAAAAAAAAAACACTTGACAAATAATTCATAAATATGTAAATCTTGCCAGTTTTATGTGGTTAGTTATACAAATGATACAATTCCATTATTTTTACTTATATTCATTTATACAACTATTCTTGATAACTGAACCATGGAACAATGACTCTTAGAATGAAAATGATTCTGTCTATGATAAAATCATAGACATGCCTGTAACTGACCACAACTATAATATAAAAACCCTGCATCACAAATTTAAAAAGCAACATAATAGGCTTTGTGTAAATATCATGTGGTGAAACACAACCAATAATGCAATTAGTTTTGGCAGAGCAGAAATGATTGCTCACCTTAATAACTTCCTGTAGCTATCTCATACGTGCTCTTCTGTAAACTGCTTGGGTAAATGTTTACTAAAAACATGTTTAAAAATAAATTCTGTCCTTTTTCTAGGTGTGTTTGCAGAACACTAACCTTTGACCTCAATGTTACAAAGGTGCTGTAACAACTCCGATTTGCACCGACACAGACATGAATTTGCCAAGACAGGAAACGAAAACACACTGGCAGGTACTCTCACAGGAGCCCAGAGAACATACTGCGCAAGGATCAAGGTGGATGTTTTAGGAAACAGATGCTTCGGCTGTATAGAGGTCCCATTAAAAGCTCCTCAGAGAGAACAGCAGCTAAACGGCATTAGAATGAACAGAGCTGGACCGGCTGTCCTGCTGGCATGAAGTCATACTCAGAGAACCTCGCCGCTCTGCTCCGTCAATGTCTGAAAGACATTCAAATGCTTGAGAGAAACAAAGTCGACATGCCAGATCTTTAAAAAGAAATGGAGAACAAGTGAGCCTGGAAATCCAAGACTACTGTACTTTAAAGGAATGAGGCAAAAGTCAAATGTTTCAGTATTTCCAGAGAGCATCCTATTCCAATTTAATTTGCAGAGACAAATATAAGAAAAAACTCCACATCAAAGCTGATATCAAAAGATTTCTAGAAGCTTTCAATAATTGCTCTTGTTTGCGTTTTGACCAGCCCGAAAGCAACAACACAGGATGGTTGAGGTTACTTTGGTGAGGGACTACCAGGTTGGCCGATTAATAGGCTTTGAATGTAAACTTCACCTTTAAATGATGTTCGAAAATGAACACATTTTGCGGTTTCACATTTTGAATTCGTAACAGGAATCGGTTAACTATTTCATTTTAAAATAATAAAAAATGTATTAAATATTATTAAGCATGTCAAGAACTTCATCAGACGTTCTGCAAAACTTACAGGTTGGTACTAACAGTAAAAAAAAAAAAATCAAACACACCAAACACTTGACACTTCAATACCTGGAGAAGCAGAAGGGAAGCACATGTGGTCACGTGAATATGTAACAAATGATAAAACACACATGTTCCTGAGCAGACCTTTGCTCGAGTGGTTCGGTGTTGGCACAGCATCATGAGATGAATGAATGCCGCCTTTCAGGCCAGAACATGTCTGGCAAACCCCCCCGGTCTCTAGAAACACAGGTGGTGTCTTGAGAGAAACCCAGGGGGAGAGCATCTCTAGAGCATATGTGATCAGCCCCGCCGGTGTGCAGACAAGCAGGGTCAAGAAGCAAGGCTCGACAATAACTATGACCTGCTGGCCTGGGGCCAAAGTGAGCATTTCAGGCCACTAGATGGAATGGTCAATTGCCCTTTTGGGCCAATACTGCACTGTAATTGAAAATATTACATTCATTGATCTTGTTGAGCAGTTTTCCAGCAACAGTGCATTTAGGAATTTATGTAGTTTATACATTATAGCCGTTTAAGTTTGTTTAATGTGTAAATATAGTAATTGATTACTACTATACAGTAAAAACTGTCATATTGTGAAAATATTATTACAATAAAATAAAAAATAAAAATCATTCTTTTCTATTTTAATATATCTTAAAATGCAGTTTATTCTTGTGTTGGCTAAGATAAATTTTCTAATATGCTGATTTGGTGCTCAAAAAATATTTCTTATTATTATCATCATGTTGTTAACCGTTGTGCTGCTTAATGATTTTATGGAAACTGTGATAATTTTTTTTCAGGATTTTTTAAAGAATAGAAAGTTAAAAAGAACAGCATTTATTTGAAATGTACATATTTTGTAACTTTGTAAAAGTCTTTACTGTTGTACGTTTGATGACTTTAATATTTCCTTTTTGATGTGTAAAAAAACAAAAAAGGATATCACAATTAATAAAAATAATAAAATTACTAAAATAAAATACATGTTTCTAGCAAATATACATATATATAAAACTTACTGTTGAGCCTTGCAATTTCATTTAATTCATTTTTGTTAGGTGGGAAATGTCTGTCCCAGATACTGCCTGAAATGGCCTGACAAAGGTAAAACTGTCAGTTACATTATCTAAAATAAAAAAGGCCTATTGTATTGATTTGATCCATCTCTGATGTAATATTAAAGCCTTTGGCACGAAGGCATCACAACAGTTAAAGTGCAACTAATATAGCATGGTTTCTGCAACACACAAAGCTCCCTTTAAACCATTCCCAAAAAGTACAGGGACAGAGGGTCAAAATGTGGCAGCGCGAGACTGAAGACAACCAACACCAGTCATGTGACTGAGTGGGGGACAGGCGCCTCTCACAGCATTCACTTCAAACGGTCCATGTTTCCCTGAGTCTGCATTGATAAAGGGTTGGCTTCCATCAGCATTAGGCTGTGGCTTTGTGCTCAGACTACTCCACACCACCCCTTAAAACTTCAAGCCGCCCAAGGGACAATGATGTATAAATTAGCTGCCAGTTCAAAGTTTAATTTAATCCAGATTTCAGCTGAATTGGACCAGAATGGCTTAGAAAGTCGGTGGGATGCATTGTCCAGTCTCACGCCTGCCTCCCCACCTCCCCTTCTCCGACAGGAAGCTCTGGAAGAGTTCTTTAGTTTCAGCTCATTAACCTCTCAGTGGTTAGAGAACCCAGAGCATGCAATAGTCTGAAACAGAAAGGGAACAAAGGACTGGACACGACAATGCCACAATGTCTCCCTAAGAACATTAAGGAGATGAAGACCGCCTCTGTTTTCTAACACTCTCTGGACTCCTGCGGTGTTGCAATCATTGCACTACAAAAATGAGTTTTTTTAAGTGTCAGCCAGTCATTTCACTAATAGTGCAGGAAATCAAAAATTGTGAACTTTTCCTTAAAGTTTGTGCTGACATGAACTGTTTTTCGGCCATCCGTTTGCATAGGCATCAAAAATGATGACCTGCCAGAGTTGTTCATCATTTGGCACTGCAAATGGGCTCTTATCTGCAAAGATAAAAGCTGGAGGCGATTTCGACGCTTCAATGACTGATCTGTTCCAATCCTCACTCTGTTGCAATTGAATTCCCATCCAACCCTTGCCTTAAGAGGATTTATCCTCAAGGGAGTCAGGAGGCCATGGCATTTGTGAAGAGGGGGAGGGGAACAGCCAGAAAAAAAGAAAAAAAAAACTGTTCACAAATCCCAAAATTGGTGACGAGAGAAAACAGAACAAGACCTTAAAAGCAAATGAAAGGTGAAAGGGTTGTCTCTTTGTTCTACTTCGATGGAGTCAGATTGAAAGTTGAACAGCAGGATATTAGATTGCAGGGTAAAGTGATGTTTTGGTGGCGCAGGCATCCATCAGCTCTATATGTGTGGTTTTGATGGAAAGAAAAGGTACAGCACATATTAATAAAGCGAACGAGTGATGCAGGCCACAGGAGCAAGCAGCAGGTGGTGATTTCTGATCCCATTATGTGGGCTAATCCACAAACTAGAGCACACGGTCTTGTTACAACCCACAATTTCTGTTCTAGGAACAGAAACACCTTCACTTGAAGTGGCCTTGGTCTCATCTTCAGCAAAAACATCTTTTGTTTCGCTTCGTCTATCAATTAACTAAGAGAAGCAATGAATTCTGGTATGATTTCTAAAGTGCAGGTCATTTTCTCAAATCATGCAGTAGACCATGCTTCTCTTTCACACACAGGTAAAGTTGCATTGGGGATTAGAGCTTTCAGGAGGAATCAGGGTTGTAATGGCACATGCATGTGTTTAGTTGGATTGCTAGGGTTGACTGGGAAAATCAGGCTGCATACTAAAGGACCAACAATGTTCAAGTTTTTTAGTAAACAAATAAAAAAAGGCGGTTATAATACTACAGTACTTAAACCATACAAGACCAGAAACATGCAATATCAAACAAAACATTAAAATCAATTCATTATAAAATTCTGCTCTATTTTGTTAAAATAAAAACCTTTAACACTAAAGTAAATTACTGTAAATGCTACAATTGAATTTAGACATCAACACACGTTACTTATACAACAATATAATGTATGAAACACTGATTTGAAATTTTGAGCAAATTATATTAAATTTAAGTTAGCATTAGGATGATGGCAAAGGTAATCCACTCATGAACCGCTCATGCTCACCGGAAAAGTCTGTTCAAATAACCCACCGGTGGGAAATTATTCCTGTTTGTAATGGCGTTACTGTGCTGTAACAGTGTAGTACAGCTGTACTGGACAACGCTGGTAAAATGACGCTTCCCTCTTGTGATGCTATGCTCTACTCACATGCTCTAATAATAATGACTTCATAGGACTATTCATTATTTGGATAATTTAAAAATAATAATAATTCAGTTAAACCTCATTTGGTTGCATAGCAATGAAAATAATAATATATTGATATTTAATCTGTCCAATTTAATTGTCTTTCTTACAATAAAAGTGTGATTATTTTATTGCCTTGGGAAATAGTTCACCCCCCCCCCCCCCCAAAAAAAAAATAAAAAAAATTTGTCATCATTTACTGACCCTCAAGCGGTTTTAAACCTGAATGAGTTTCTTTCTTCTGTTGAGCACAAAAGTCATTTTGAAGAATGTGGGTAACCAAACAGTCGCTGGTCCCCAGTGACTTCCATCGTATTTTTTTTCCTTCTAACTAAAACAGTATGGACCAGCAACTGTTTAGTTATCCATGTGTCCTTTCACTTTAGACATAACCAGCTGTGTTTATAAGTAAACCTTGTGTTTGACAGTATTGGTGCAATCGAATGTGAAATAACTCACTCCAGTAATCAGGTGCTGTTTGACAGGCTTTTTAGTGCGCGCACGCTTTAAGTGTGAGCTCTCAGAGAAAAAGCATGTCAGAAAAGCATGTTAATAAAAAGTTTAACTGGCAAGGCTTAAGGCAAATGCAAATAATGTACTTTCGTGATTGCGAATAAGTGAGCGTAACTCTACTGCTAAGTTAACATTTGATGTGAAAGTAAGTCACATTGTATAGTTAATTGAGACGGAAGCATCAGAACTGCAACTGATAGAATATGTGCTGTAGTGTTACTATGATAATTCTTCAAAAGCAAATTGTGGAGACATTTTGATCGTCCACGAACAAAAATCGTGATGACAGACACACCACTAGTTTTTGGTCTGTATGTCATACAGAAAATGAACTGTTGCTTTTCTACATATCTTACTGACACCAGAAACAGTCTTGAAGAGGATTCTCAAAGCATACGGCCAATTTAAAATATATATTTCATTATATGTTAATAATTCAGCTTTGGCAAACAGAAATAGGTTCTGTACAAGAGCTTGTCTGAGCTTTGAATCTTTCATGATGAAGAGCACAGATAAGCAATAGGTGGAGAAGATGGGTTTTACCCAACAGACCTCGGACGCTGCAGAGTTTATCAGGACGTGAGACTGTTGACAAACTGCACCACAAAAAGCACATTTCATAATCTCTGCCAAACCTCACATGTTGTTGTGCCCTGCTCGTTTTACTCTTTGCTGTAATTCAAAAGGAATGTGTGTGGTTTGAACAAGTCGCCTCTTTCCAGTCCCAGATGTATTGAAAACCCCTTCCACCATATGATTAATCAAGATCCAGTCTGATCTAATGTTTGCTGATAAGACCCATTTGGTTGTTGTATGGAAACACTGAGACACTTTAAAGGGGCAACTGATTGCTGGTGCTAGATGTTTGTCAGGCTAAGCGTTAACAGAAAGAACCATGTCGAATTAGCACTGGTCTAGTGGCGACGCAAGCCACACCATAGAGCAACCAATGCATGACGCTTCAGTCTGCTTCGGTCTATTAGTGTATACACAAGAGTCAACACTTAATTATGCCTTGTAATACAAGCTAGGCTCCGATTCACTCAGTTTTTCCATAAAAGAGGCCATGATTATACAGAAATATGTTTGTGATCTCAGCATTGAATGTGTCTGATTTGTAAAGTCAGTGCAGCGTGAAAAAAGAAAACAAAACGAATATTGGATAGGGGAACTTGACGAATTTGACACAAAGCAAGAACAGATGCAGAATACAACAGAAGAAAGCTCAGTGCCAGAGAGCAATGTTTAATGTCCTACAGGGCCTATACGCAATAACAAAGGACACATGCAAGTTATACTGAATGTGATGGATGGGTCAATAACCAATGATAAAAGTCCACAATGAAGAAAATGAGAAAAACACATGTTTAAAACACGTTATTTATTATTTATTAGTAATTTATTGTAATTTATTTATTTTTCCATTGAAAAAAATATTTTTACAAGTAAAATAAATAATTTATTCAAAATGATCATTTAGTTTTTGAAAAGAAACATCTCATTACGTTACAACCTGATCTTTTTTTGTTGTCATAAAACGTCAAATTATCTGCTATTTTAAGAGTTGGATCACCCAGAGTTGGTGTCGTGGCAATTTTCTATTTCAATAAAAGTATGAGACAAAAGTCTTTTGACAATTTATTTTCTTGCAAGAAACGGTCAACAGTCATACAGAACTGGCCTGAATGCTGAACGCTAACCTCAAGTTTAATGCGTGAACGGTCTCAGTTTCCACAGCTTTACAATGTACGAAATCTGACTTTTGATTCTCGACGGTCTGCTCAAAGCAGAGCGTGTCAATATCATTTGTGCGAACAATGACATAGCACTCCTTTGGACAGGCTCTTCTGAGTTCACCCTTTTCACACTGAAACAGTGTGACAGAATCCTACTGGATGAGAACTGAGATCAGACTGCAGTTTACAGCACACAAATGGGTGTTAACAGAGTGCATTAGGCCAGATTAACGGCGGCGTGTGGGGCTGTCAAATTAATACATCTGAGCACATCAAAACTCCCCAAGGGTCAGTATGCTTTCTGAACCACAATGATTAAAGATCAACAAAATTTCCTCTTGGGCCACTCGTCTCCCTGCCGCAGTCGCTTTCTAAGCCAAGTAACGACTCGTAGACTGATTAGGTGGACAGTTTAAATAAATTGGATATGGTGGCTGCCACCAGTATCAGTGGGTGCAATCAATGTTTTAGAACAGCTGGAAGGCACCAGATTTCAGTGTTCAGAAACCACCAGAGAAAAGTCAAGATATTTAATCTCTTCAACATCACCTCAAAAATCTCCCAAGATGCATCAGTTGCTGCATTTCCACCTAAATTACCCGGAACAATTGTACCAGAACCTTTTTTTCCACTGGAACTTTTTGCCCCCCAGAACTGTTGCTTTCTGTTTTTCCACTGCAGGGTAATGTGTTTTAAGCAAGGGTACATGCACTGAAACAATCGAGACCAAACAAGGGTAAAATATGCCTACTCGGCTTTCAAAGTGCAGCTTTTAAAAATTACAGTTTCTAAAGAGTTCCCATAACAACCACTTGTCATATTGTCAGTGGCATGTGGAAATTAAAGAAACATTTGAACACACAGAGATAATAACAACCTCAACGGTAAATTACTAAAGTTTCAATGAAAAATTACTTGTGTTTATTTGCACATAGCCTATATACAGTATGCATTTAGGGCTGTGCAAAAAATCAAATGCGATTTTCATGCGCATCTCATCAGTAAAGATGCTCCTGTAATTAGAAGTATATCTCCAGCACGTGCGTTCAGTTCAGGGTTGCCAGGTTTTCACAACAAATCCTGCCCAGTTGCTTCTGGTCCAAAACTAGCCCAATCGTATTTCCAAGAGGTTCCCTGATAAAAATTGCTTCCTGGGGTTAAATTTTTGGCAGGGTTGCCTTGGTAAAATTCGCATTTTATATACTACTTATTACAGAAGCACCTTTATTGATGAGATGCGCATGCAAATCGCATTCGATTTTTTTCACAGCCCAAGTATAAGCAGAAGCATCGGTCACACTTTATTTTAAGATCCAATTCTAGCAATTAACAAACCTATGCCTTCTGCCTCAAACTCTTAATTTGCTGCTTATTAATAGTTAGTAAGGTAGTTGTTAAGTTTAAGTATGGGTAGGATTAGGGATGTAGAATATGGTCATGCAGAATATGTGCTTTATAAGTACTTATACACAATCAAATTTTTGTAGCAAGAAATAAACTCACACTCCAAACAAAACCACTCACAATTAACAGTTAGACAGACAAACAGACGGAAAGAAAGAAAACATTCACAATCAGAGCTGACCAGAAATAACTCACTTTTTCAGAATCAGATGAATTGCAAACTTGCACAACATCAAAACGCACACTGCATCACACAGATGGTGTCTCAAAGATGGCTTCTACACTCATCAGCTCGCACAGTTAGACATCTCCAGACTTAACTTTCCAAAAGCTTTTTCCATTATAAACAACACTTTCTAACACTAATAAGGCTTACGAAACACAGGATCTCACACGTTCCCTTCAGGCTCAGTCACTTGACTGTTCCAAGCCATCTTTTTACATTGTACTTTTGGGTCTCAACCATGGCAAATAGTATAATGAGTATTTTTATATGCATTTACTGCATTTACTTGACTATAAATACAGTAAACCCGTAATGTTTTAAAATATAAAAATAATTTAAAATAATAATTTCCTATTCTAATATATTTTAAACTAATTTATTAATTTGAGATCCTGCTGATATCAAATGAATTAATTTTCAGCAATCTTCACTCCAGTCTTTAATGTCTCATGATCCTTCAGAAATCACTGCAATGTGCTGATTTGGTGCTGATTTGGTTTCTTGTTGTTATCAATGTTGAAAATAGTTGTGTTGCCCAACATTTTTGTTGAAACCATGGTATCTTTGTTTTTTCAGTGTTCTGAAGATGAGAACCTTTATAAAAAAGCATTTACTTGAAACAAATCTTTTGTGACAAACCTCCTTAATGTTATTTTGATCAATTTATTGCATCTATGCTTGATATATAGTATTGTAGAATTAACATTTAACTCAGACTACTTTTTCAAGCAAATTCAGTGTGGTTGACAGGTGTGCACCAATGTTCAGAAAACCACTTTCACACCATCCGAACTCTGACGTCAAACAAACTCTGGCCTGCCCCAAAAGCTATAGTGTGAAAGCAGTTAAAGAACCCACTTCCATTACAACCGCTGTTCTTAAACCACAACCCGCCAAAGGAACTTTCCATTTGCTAAGCTAATAAAGAGAAAGAATAGTCAAAAGGAGAGCATTTTAAATGGTGAAGCATGCTGAGGATCTTTTTTCCCCCACAAGCCAGTGAGTTCATATTAGGGAGGGCTTTAGGTCATGGCTTTGCACCCTTGAAGCACCTTACTGTCTACAGTAACCGGGCCAAAGCAATGCTTTGGCTGCAGCACTTTCAGTACTCGCTCTGTCTGTAGAGAGCGTGTCGGTCTGCCACTGCTCCCACCACTTCCGAGCTCGACTCAGCTTGCGTTGTTTGTCAATTCCCACTGGTATGCATGACTTTATCCCTATGAAAGAACTGCTTCCAACTCTCAAGGGGAAAAAAGCCTGAACAGAGGCGCTTTGAAGCGAACGCACATACGTGTTGGAGATGTTTGTGGAGCTGACATAAACAAGCACAAGACATGTGCCATCGGAGCATAGCAAGGCAGGTCTTCTTTTTTCCCCTCACCTACTCTGCAGCTTCATTCTTTCCATCTGCTGGGAAAGAAGATAAAGAATAATGCCACTGTTCTTTGGAGTAACCAAAGACAGGGTAATAATAATGATGAGTTTAGCTGCAGGGAGAGAAGTCGGCTAGGTTGAGGTTGCATGGCTGATGGCAAAACAAGAGCACCCTGGGATTCCTTTACAGGCCCAGCGGCCCAGTGCCTGCTGAGACCATTAAGGATTATGCAATGTGGAACAGTTAGTCAATCAAGAAGAGCCCCCCCAGAGAAGAGAGGTAGGATGCAAGATTTTCTCCCACATGTCCACTTTAATTGCACACTGGAGAAGAAAAAAAATGCTTCAATTACAGTACTGTTCAAAAATGTTGAGAGCATTTTATATGTTCATGCTCACCAAGGCAGGATTTATTTGATCAATAATACAGTAATATTGTGAAATAGTGTTATAATTTAAAATAACCATTTTCTATTGTAATATATTTGAAAAGTGAATTTATTCCTGTGATGGAATACTGAATCTTTTCTAAATATGAAATTCCAACTTTATTCATTCAGCAAGGCGTAAAAAAAAATAAAGATAACAGCCATCTAGAAATCGAATTTCTTCGTGGATTAAAGGTGCTGACAACCTCCTCGCTGATTTGTGGATGTGTTTTCATTAACACAAAGTCATCACTGGCAATCAAAACCTGGAAACTGTAGCTTGCATCTGCTAAATGCTGAAACATTTTACACCATTACTATTTCATAACCCAATATTCCACCTTAAACCATTAATATATTTACAGGACAACGTAAATGGGAAGCACTTCTGGGACCTTATCTCACAAACTCAATAGATTTTTTAGTACGCAGGATTATTGTGTATGTGGGACCATCCACCTTGCTAATCAGGAATAGAAAACAGCCTCAGGTGAGAGAATGGCAGAAGGGTGAAAATGTGATCAGCGTTTTTGCATTAAGTTAATCATATAAGCATTTGGACAGAATGTAAAAAAAAATTAAAATACATTCTCTTAGATAATAAAGGTTCTTTACTGACATCTTGATTCCACGAAGAACCATTAAAATCCATGGAAACGTTCAATTCCATTTTCAAGTTCATTATAGGGGGAAAAAAGGTTCTTTAGGTTTTTAAAATGGTTCTTTTAAGAACTGTACACCGAGAGGTTCTTTTGGGGAACCAAAAATGATTCTTCTATTTATTTATAAGAGTACAGAGACAAAAACAATAAGAGAGGCTAAAAATAGTGCTGGCAAACATTTAGCAAGTTACCAAATGTAGATTTTAAAAAAGCATGTCACATCTCTGTCAAGAAAAAAGATGGGTGTTTTGTGAAGTGTTTTGAAAAACTAGCCTTAATTAAGGAGTTTTTAATTAAAAACTATTTATGTGGCTTATGCATCATTTTATTTCTGACCCTAATTTCTTTCTAAACACTAAAAAAACTGTTGCATGAAAACGAGCTATTTCTGTCACAGGCAACGACTGCAGTGACCTTGCATAACATCTCCATATCGAAGGCACTGTTCACACTTCCCACCAAAACATCACGAAAATTACAGGGTCGAACATCTGGCTGCAGACAACACACCGAACTGGTATGATACAGCTCCACAGCAAACCATTTCAGAGAAAGCAGAGGTCAAGAGAGGCACAAAAAGAGACAAAATAAAAACATTCTCAGGTCATATCCGCAGACAAGCCATTTCTTTTTGTTTCAAAGGGAAGAGGAAGGTCTTGCTCACTGGCAAACACATGGACCATCCTGGAGGTTAAGCCAGATAAGTTTAATTGCTATGTGTACATGACGCTGGTATAGAAAATCTATATGCTATGCTGGGTCTCATTGAAATTGACGCTGCCTTCATGCCTCTAGGCCAAAATGAGTGAGTGAGGTCCTAATCAATGGGAGGAGACAGTGCAAACCAGCATGCCAGTCAACCATGGTAATTACAAAGCACAGGTGCTAATACCTTGGCATTTCATTAAAAAAAAAAAAAAATACTAGCAACTGGATTATTAGGCAGGCATGAAGAAATGCAAGCAAATCCCTGCGTAAGGTTAACAAATTACACTTGGAACGCTCCAGATCATAAATTTTCCATCTCTGTCTTCAATTGCAAGGAGTAACAGTGGCTTTTAAGAGAAAGCATATGCAAAATAATCAACCACTGCATGCATTCACACACCAGCAAACTGAGCCAAGTATGACCAAAAGTTAGTGTCTGAATTACAGCTCCTGAATGTTAAGCTGCTCTAAGAGGCACCTGGTCACTTTAAGCAGGGGATTTATTGAGAAGTTGCCCACATTTTGACTTTAAACATAAGTGTTACAGACAGAATGGGTGCTATTGGTCTGAAAGCATAGGTTTGTGGTCCAGTCTTGAAGTTCAGCTCACTAACAGTTGTCAAGAAGGTAGTGCACATTTACAAATGCTGCTGGTAGTTCCCACTGCAGTCACATTTATGTAGCCTTCACCTAAATTAAACAAAATGGTTCATCAAACCAAAACCAGCAATTGTTTCTGCATTGCTCACTTCATTTGTACCTGTCCAGAAATGTCACCACAACCAAGTTAGTGGTTTTATGGCCAAATTTATAGTAGTTTTATAAGAGTCTGTGACTCTGAAGAGGTTGAGACTACACTATTTCTTTCTCTGCCATAAAACTCACAGTACAAGAGTGACACACTTAGAAAAACGATCAAGCGTCATTCCACATTTTACAAAAGTGCCAGGAACACATCAAACGCGAGTATTTCTGTCATTCATCTGCTTTGCACAACACATCTGAGATGAAAAACTCTAGACAATACAATATATTTGTGCAGTATTCCTAACGTTTATTCATGCCTTGCTTAATGGTTTCTTCAATATATTCTAGTTATCAATATTAAAAAACACACACACCATGTTACATACACTTATAGTGTATGTAAAACAACAATGCCAAGCTGAATTGAAAGACACTGCCGTGATTAACGATTAATTAATACATTACATATGACGTGATACATATCTAAAACATGAATTATCATTGACACATTGCAAAATATGAACAAGTGCAGTAATACAGCGTTTGCCTTGTTACTTTATAACGTGGCCGAATGGGCTGCTTGAGTTTAGGCTCAACTACCCCCCAGCAAACATCATATTATTCTCGTTTAAAACTCACCCTTTCCCCGGAAAGAAAGGCTGTCAAGCCGAGGGTTAATATCATCCAAACGTTCCTCATTATTCCTTAGTCTTCGCTTGTGAAAACGGGAAATATCGTCCGCGTGTCTGTTTCCACTTTTGGGAGAAACTCTTCCCTCTCTCTCGCTCGCGCTCCAATCACGCTCTCTCAGAGGACTCAACTCAAATCCCACCGGATACGAGTTATTTTTTTTGTCTGCTTATTCCTCCGCGCACCTTTTAACTCTAAAATAGGTAGTTTTCGGTATGTTTCGTCGGGGTTTGCGCGTTGAGTTCACGGTTGCATGCGTTTACAGCTGCACTCGTCTCGCAAACGTGAATTTAACGTGAGGTCTCTCGTCCATATGTCTGAAGTGGAACTCTGCTGTCGAGCCACCCGCAGGACTGAAGAAAATACGGGTCAAACAGAGGGAGAGCTTGAGCAATGATTGACAGATAGCGCGACCATATGGGCGCTTGGCCAGAGAGAGAGAGAGAGAGAGAAAGAGAGAGAGAGAGAGACCGCGAAAGAGAGGAGACGGCACTTCAATTTTGGTTTGCAAAATGTTTTTTTTTTTTGTCATGTCAGATTTAAGTACTAAACCATAGTTACTTAAACCAGTTATAACCGATTTAAACGGAATTAATTGTTCCGAGCTGTTCTCGGAGCTGAGTCGACAACTCCTTGAACCGTGAATCTGTGCCAAATTCTTAAAGGATTTTATGTTAAAGAGGCTTTTTAAAGTGTACGTTCAACAATTGTATATTGGTGGCACTATTAAATGAACCTGCTAGAACTCACTAAATTAATAAAAAATGCAATGTCTCCCCCTAATGGACAAATTCGTAGCGCGTGGTTGCAAACATTATCATGGAGAATAAAAATTTAAAAATTAAAAATTACATTTATGCATTTTACAGACGCTTTTATCCCAAGCCACTTACAGTGCATTAATAATAAATAATCCTGTTTTTCATTTCGTTATCTTCTCTGAGTGGTCATGGTTTAAATTCACTGACCACTAAGAAACAATATTAAGCCTGCTTTTTTTGTTTCAGTAATATGCATTTGAAAGGAATTAAGAAGCAGGAAATTGCTTTGGAATAATTGGACTCTTGTTTCCTGATCTTGAGAACTGCCAAATTTAACCAATTGACCTCCCTGGCTGCACACAAACACATGCATGATTGCACCCCTCCCTCATCTTACTTTACAGTCCAAGATTATTAACAGTGACATCCTAGATTACCCCGCCAGTTAAGGTGATGGTAAAGCCTCATCTGCAAGAACCCTGAGGCCCCCCTTGTGCCCTTAATATACAGCCAAGTACGGTGGTGATGACCCATACTCAGAATTTGTGCCCTGCATTTAACCCATCCAAAGTACACACACACAGCAGCGAACACATTACTGTTACACATACAGTATATCAACAGCTATCCAATAATTATAATGATACTATAAAATTAATAAGCCATTTGTCTAATATTTGATACAAAAGTAATGTGATACATTTTATTTACCCACATTTGCATACTTAGCTTTCTTAGTTTATTCCATGTTTTCTTTTTTTCGTCTTGAATCATTTCCATGAGGACTGAACTGAATAACAACATCGAAAGTGCCACCTAGTGACATGTATTGTTATTTTTCAAAATTAAATATGATTGTAGCCGGTAACCATCATGCAAAACACAGTGGACAATAACCAGGGCAATAAATAATAGTTGAAAGAAATTTGCATGTTGTAAAACACACAAAAAACCAAAAGGTAGTTTTGTTGTCCTCTTCCTGAATTGGCTCAAAGGCTTCCCAAGAATTTCAAAACTAAAGGCAAAAGAAAGTGCAATCGGAGAACAGAGACTATTAGAAACAATAGTTGGTATTTAGTAATTGCAAAATAATATAACCAAAACATGATTAAGTATTACCCAGGTGACTTTAGCTCCTCAATAAGCAACTCCGTCAGAGCCTCTGAAATCAAAGTGTTAAGTTGAAGACATTTTAAGCTGTCTGAATTTCCCCAACAGGTGATGGACCTCTTCTTGTGGAGTAGGCAGCAGAGATGCCATCCGAGGGGAATGCTGGGTTATGATTTTGTTCGGGGCCGGGCGCCGGTTTGACTTCCTGGGTTAAAGGTCAGGAGACAGAGAGAGAGAGTATGAAAGAGAAGAAGGGCCAGTAAAAGCATAAATCTTCACTTGAAGTTGCTTGCACACAGAAGTTTATCATGTTACTAGCAACACATGACAAAGAAGTAAGACTTCTAAAACCTCTGCATTAATATATGCGTAAATAACAGAGTGTTTTTTAAGCAAATTCAGTATAAAACATGTCTATATGTTTGACACAGAGGTGGAGACACTGGGGAAAAGAAAACACACACTAATGTCACCATGGGAACTCTTATGAAACTTGGAATAAATGGCAGGTGGTGGCCACTAATATTCAAATACATAATGTTCAAAGACCTCTAAAAGTCTGGGTACATCATTTAAGTTTTACATATTTCATGAATCACATATGGTATCAGTCAAATGGTTTGCACAAACCACATAAAGTTCTATGTGACGGTGAGTAGATGACACAATGATCCTGCAGACATAAATCAGGCTTATTATTCCCCGAAACATGCTCTCATCCATCACATTGTTCATTAAAGCAGCAGAAACACACATAATTGATCTCGCAGGTATGGTAGCAATAGCCGTTCTGACCTGTCAAAAGCCATATGGTGCTGTTGAGGCAGATCTAGCCCCAGCAGCAGCCTGAAGTGACAGAGGGCAAGCTGCTTTTGTGCCAGCTTCACCTTAGCACACATTTCTCCAGTCATCTGCCTCTCTGTGTCCTCTCTGAAAGAGCGGAAAGGGTAAGGATGACATGCTGTTAATGCAATAGTCACAGATTAATATGATTAAAAGCTGCGTTAGGTTGTTCAATATAGGTTACATACAAATCTTAATTGTCCCATTTTAGTAATTAAGCACTTCTGCTTTAATAATTTCATGCATTTTCAGATGACTTAATTCATGCCCGGCTCAAACTCACCCCTTGAGAGATTTTGGTCTTTCCTCTAGAGCTTTTTTCTCAAAGTAGCAAGAAAAGTACACTGTAAAAAGTAATACTTAGATCAAACTTATAAAAAGTGAGGCAAGTGGCTGCATTGGATGTTTTAAGTTGAGTCAACTTGCAGCCTTTTTCAAGTATAATAAACTCTGTAAAATTACTTAATTCAAACACAACAAAATCAAGTTGAGTTAACTAATAAGTGCTATATTAGTCAGTTAGATAAACCTAATTTTCTTGGTATATGTAACGTATTTATGTGTTGCTACAAGTAACCTGTACTCATTTTAGTTAGGTTTTATGAACTTTATGCTCATAGTAAATTTAACCTAATCAAATGTGAATAAATATTTTAATTAAGTCCTGGCTATTACCTCAGAAAATACATCTAAATGTCTATATTCTAAGCAGTACAGTAAATCACTTTACATAAACATACTTTATCAATAACAATTACAAATTCAATTGAAGAAGAAAAAGATGGGAAGACAGATTAAAGACAATAACATTTATTCAATATCAACTAGTGTCACTTTTAACAGTGCCTACAAAACATACAAAGGTATGCATAGGGTTCAATCCCACAAAGAGCCTGTGATATATCTCAGAAGTATACACCAGATTTGAGTGATATTAGAGGTTGTGGGCATAGACAAGTCCAAACAGGAGGTTTTCTACAGGTTTGGCACACCTCTGACCATGGGCTGTCCTTCTACTGTGATAATCCAAATCGTGTATGGCTGATGGCGCATGTATATTTTCAGTGGGGAACTGCCAAGCTCAGCGTGCACCTCTGTTTCATCATGACTCTATTGGGGAGACAAAAAAAGAATCAAGAGTTTGGTCAGACAAACAGGTATTGAGATGAATATAGCAGACTGGTAGAAGACAGATACGACACAAAGTGTCAAAGTTGTACTTTTTAGTTGCTTAAGGTGATGGATACTTTGACTAGAGCATGTGACCAGAGTGAAGTCTACCATGACAATGTCATAGAGTGTTGGTACTATACTATCATGATCTACTGTAGCATGAGTGTTGTCTTTTCTCGTTCAAAGGATACATTACAATAAAACAATGCAATTTTCCTTGCCTGTACCTTATTGGTCATCACATTACTGTATTAAATATATTTCAAGAACAAAGTAATTACCCCATATCATCACAATAGTAATAACATACAGACAGAAATTAGATAAGTAGCTTTAAGCCCAGTACATACGTGGTGGACACTGATGAGGTCTTCCTTTCCCTCCCACATGTACTCAATCAGGCATCTCAGTACCACTTCTCTCCTTTTCTCCACATAGGCAGATGGATCCTGTCAACAAGTAAAATCTGATCAAAATTCACTGCCTGATGACAGTTTCACAAATTAGAGAACCTCTGTATTTCAACCATGCAATTGATGTAAAAGGTTGTACTATACATACACCACTACCACTGTACTGTAAAAGATCTCACATTATCACCAGCATCTCACAAAATTGAGATTTAACTGACCATGTAGGCTGTATTTATCAGTATGAATCAAGCTTCTATTAGTGCAGTAGTAGAAGGAGGCAGAAAGGTGATCATATCTGCCTTCTATTGGTGGTTGGTACATAAAACCTAATTCAGAAATGTAATTGTATGGAGCCAACACTATTGTTTGCAATTTTACCTATGTTTTACTTACCTGGGAATAATTATAGCTTTAACTGTATCTATTCTGAAGTTTTTCTTACCTGTATCTGAAGACCCCAGGTAACAAAAATGCTTGGTTACCTAAAGACCAGAAAAAATATGCATGTTAGAATAAGTTTAAAAACCAGTGGTAAATGTAAAATATTTAAGTAACAGGTTAAAAATAGTTTTATGGTTTTGAGTCAGTGCTATCAAATGCACTTACAACTCTGCTGCTGATAACACGAGGACCCCACGACAGCTGCATGCCCCACCGGAGACTGTGTTATTAAGATGAAATTAAATAAGTCAAGTCACCTTTATTTACAGTACACAGCACTTTGAAATATATATATATATATATATATATATATATATATATATATATATATATATATATATATATATATATATATATATATTCTAAGTATTCTTATAATATATATATATATATATATATAAGTATTCTTTGTTGCCTTTTTCTCCATCACACTTTAGAAAACATTATATATGACCTGAAAACATAAAATCTCAAAATTCATCCTTTGAAACCCATTTTAAATTCATCTACCATGAAAAATGTACACCAAAATCATGTTACACAATGTTTTCAGTCGTGAATTATAGGTTTGGATCATGCACTTTCAAGTCTATGTTCAAAAATGTGAATGGCAGTTAACAGTGTAAGTTAACGCTAACTAACGATTAAAAGTGATATTATTGGTAAAATTAAAGCCAAAGTAGTCTTAAAACATAATAGGCATTACTAAAGCACTTGTTTAATTTCATATTAACAACACGGTCTTAACTGCTGTTGTCTTCTGATCGTTGCATAAAAGACTTCACTGCTTAGCACTGTGTAGCCAACTTAGCTTGCCATGTGTGTAGGATAGCTAGCTATACAGTACAATTTGCAAACCTTACTTTAGCTTCCTAGTTGAGTGAACGATTTTGCGTGACTTTACATCACCAATAAATTCCCTGAACTTGCACATCTTACCGTGTTAATCAGTCTGTGAAATTTAGATCCGCTGCAGCTTTCAAACAGTTGAAGTGCCGAGGAAGCATCTGCCTTGGAAAGTCCCCGCCAGTGAAAAAGGGATAAATCCAACTTAATTTTTATGTGTTTTTTATTTCAAATATTTAAGTTTGATGAACACACATGCCACATCGACAGCTGCTCAAATAAATTGTGTATTTCAACTCACTTTTATAACATTTCTTGTACACAACAAACTCA
Organism: Carassius auratus; assembly: GCF_003368295.1. Classification (NCBI taxonomy): domain Eukaryota; kingdom Metazoa; phylum Chordata; class Actinopteri; order Cypriniformes; family Cyprinidae; genus Carassius; species Carassius auratus. Next base: position 6,885,648 of record NC_039286.1, read on the forward strand.
TACAAAAAGCTACCCAAATAAATTGCTATTGTTTTACTTAAAATATATTGTTATGTAAAAAGTGATATATTTTAAGTAAAGAGGAAGTATATTTATACTTTTTAGTATAAAACAAATAAAATAAACTAGATTACAACTATTTAAAATATATAAAACCTACTGTGTGGGTGTAGCACTTTTTACAGTGTAGAGCAGAAGATTGGCAAAAAAAAATGATCAAGCTCTTTGCTGCTGTGAATATTTTGGCAAAAAAAAAAATATTTAGAATCATCGAGCTGCAATAATGTAACAACTAAAAATGAGCTGTATATTAACATTTAATATAACTTAAGTAAATATATTAGACAATAAATAGGAAGAAATCTGTAAATACAAGTAAAAATGAACAGTAAATAATATCAAAATATAAAAGTCATCCTCAAATAGTATTAAATTAGAATAAAAATAAAATCTTACATTAGCAGAGAAATACTGCAAACATACTGCGTCCACTGCAACACATTAAATGTATATTAAATCATCCTGGTTATGGGAAAAATACCATTTTTCATGGCTCATATTGTTTTCATTATGTACTAAAGTATACAGACCTACATTTAACATCCTGAATTGTTACACATTCTTTTTGTTAGCATTTTATATGAGGTCTTGAAGGCATCCAGTTGAGTGGGTCTCGCAGTATTTCTTTGAAAAATGAAACTGAGTAAATCAATTGCTCAGAATAATACATCAAAGTCCTGCATAATGACCACCATGCCAGGAGAGTGAAGTTATTAAGCCATAATTATTTCCTGATGTCTGCCAACCATATGAGCTTATGTTAGAAAACAGAGTGCTTTTGCCACTTCTCCAGTTGCTTCCTGAACTGCTGTTATGTACCCTTTTTTAATTCTCTTTCACTTCTTTCTTGGCTTAGCAACTGTAAACAAACAAAACCTAATTTGCTGATTTTGCTTGTGCAAAAAAAAAAAAAAAAAAAAGGAACAAAAAATGAAAAATATAAAAAAAACACACACAAACTTGTCTGATTCACTATCCTTGTAGGCACTCTCTACAGGTTTAATGGTTTTTATACTGTACAAACCATAGCTATATTCTGTAGCCCTACACCTAAACCTACCCCTCACCGAAAACCTGCATTTTCACATTCTCAAAAATACTCATTCTGTATGATTTATAAGCTTGTTTCCCCATGTCCCCCCCAAGTACCCATGAGTCAGCGGGCATCCAGGTTTAAGTCCCCACCAGGATAGAAAAATATGTACAAACACACACACACACACACACACACAACCAAACCACATAGCAACAGACTTTTAAAAAACATCAAAATTAAACTTTATATTTTTCACCTGATGAACTCCAAGCTGTTTGTTTTGTCATTTCAGTCCCAACATTCAGAGGAAGGCATCATTTCCTGTCATGTAATTATTAGGGGGAGATCTGAAAGACCTTATTTTTCTTTCTTGCCATATTATTGACTATTTATAATAATCAAAATAATAAAATAAAAAGTAATAATAATGTAATATCAATTATTTTCTGATTTATCTCTTTGACCGAGACACAGAGGCGTTGTTTATAAAAATACTAAAAAGTAAAATAATAAGCCTAATTATGCATAACGATCCATTTCCAAATGCACAACAATAGAATAACATCTGAAATATTGAATTTTTTTCAATAAAGTTTCATTCATCATATGTTTTAAAGCTGCTTAGCAACAGTATATTTTTTTAATAATAAAATAAATGTCTCCAATGTTTCTTATACGTGTGACGTTTGTCGTTGTGTGAAAGGCCACGCCCACTACGTACAAATTCTTCCTGTTATGAAGCCGATGCATGTGAGCGAAAACTTTGCTGTGAGAAGCTGCTCTTCGGGTGGCCACTGAATTGAAAAAGTGAGGTAAAAGATCTGAAATCTTATCAAACATTTACACCGACTGCTACAGATTCGTATTACATATAACGTTAGATTAACCGATTTTGGCTGAACATGCTCAGTGCTTTTTTTTAAGATTGTTGAATTGTATTGTGCACTTCCTTAAAAGTAAAATAAAGTTACTTGTTTGATAAACATTTATGTTTTTACTGAGTTTAGATTTTGAGTTCGAGTGTTCTCTTATAAAGCACGTCGCTGCTGCAACGATCGTTGCCCAAAACAATAATTAAATCAACATAGCACAATAATATCAGAGAACTACTTAAAAGTTCTCTCTGTAATGGACCAGTAACAGTCCATTGATATCATAGACCGTAAAAGAAATTGATATGAGTCAGAGGGTAAATGTACTGATATTGTGACAGTTTTAGCATGAAGAGAGAGCAACAATTCAAAGATGATATGATATATGCATTGTCATTGTGATTATGCAAGTTGATCATGCGCTGAAAAACCAGACTACTTTCTGAAGACTTGTTTGAGAGGCTTGGTAATTAATTTGCGTCCTTTTCTGACTGCTTAAGGAATAATGTGCTGGGGGAAAAAGTATTTCGTTTATAATAATGATATTAATAAAGTGTGTGTGTGTACTGTATACCCAACTGAATGCAACATTATTAACACAACATTAACTGAATATGAATATTGAACATTTTTAAATGCAGAAACACCAGTAGAAGTGTTCTATTCCATATAGTCTTGATGACATTTTCTCTTATCTTGCATAGATTTATGCATTTTGAGAACAAGCGCATGTCATGCAACTTGATTAACTTGACAGATGATCTGAGAACATAAATATGGGCCACAGTAGCTTGATTAGATCCAAAACATCTGACGTGAACTATAGAACTGGTATGGAATGTGTTTCTCCTAATTTAATGATGTGCTTAGTTGTATTTTATTATTTGCACATATAGCATTAGCAACTGTCTGCTACCCAGAAGAGAAGAGAAGAGAAGAGAAGAGATGTCTACCCAGGCAAATAGAGTGATGGCTTTGTCCGAGTGGGAGGACAGGTGGCAGGAAGGAAAAATTAGTTTTCACAGACCTGACGTGCACAAGTAATCACACATACAATACAGTACACATTGTTTCAAAGCAGCTTCACAGTAAGAAACAGAAAAATAACAGAATCAGTGATCAAAACTTAAATCAAATATGAGACTTCTAATGCAAAGCAGCTCTAAAAATACAACAGTGTAAATATTCAGCTCAAGTCAGTTCACTGTTGGTTCAGATTGATAACAGTGAAAATGTCACAAAATTCTATTACACTATAGTTAATCATGCATTTTATCACGTCATATACTGTAGCTCCGTGGTATAGACACCATCTTGTATTGCTTATGAATGAATAATGTTCGTTTAGAAGTATCCATAAATGTGTAGAGGAACCACACAGTATTTTCAATTTATTATTTATAATTCAATGCATTCAATTGTTTCAGTTTCCAAATTTTTATACCTTTATCGTAGTTTGCTGGAAAAAAACTTGGACAAAGTCATATGTGGACGAAAGGAGGTTCGATTCTTCTTCCCGCTATGCGGAAAAGCTGTGGACATGAAATGGTACAAGGTCTAAAGGCTGTGTTAATGAGTAATGTCACAAATCTTACTAGCACCTCCATGAAATGTTCCAAACAATGTTCTCAGGCTGGCTGATATGGGTCACACAGTTGTTGGAGTCGAAATTTCCGAAAAAGGAATCAAACAATTCTTTGCAGAGCAGAGTCTTGCTTTTAATGAAGAGTCAGTACCAGCCCTTCCTGGAGCTAAGGTTTTCAAGGTACCTGAAGGGCTCACATTTTGTCATCCATATCGTTTGCTTGGCACAAACAAATGATAAAATTAGCCTTAAAAGATTACAGTGCCCATAAATCATACATTGAGTTATTATCCACCTTATTTTGCAATGCAGAAGCAAGCCATTAGAATGTGCGAGACTTCTGATTAATTAGCTGCTGTAGGTAAATAACTTGAAGAATAACTGTGCAGTAAATTCTAAAGAATTAAGTGCTACAAATCAGTGAGTTTAATTTTCTAATAATGAATTAATGAATAATAATATTGCAAATACCAGTTTGCAATATAAAGCAGCATAACGGGCTCTTTTTGTACAGCTAAAAGTAACTGGAAGCAAATGAGGTTAGGCATAAGGTGGATGCACTTGTATTGTTATAATGGCATTTGGCTGTGTCTTAGCGGCTTCCTCTGATTCATACAGACAGATGCCCCTCAGTGTAATACACTCCAACTGTGAGCTGGTCACAGTGCCTTAGCTTTCTCTAATGGAGTTAGACAGTTTCATGATCTCTCAACTAATGCATTTTCCTTGTTTTCAGAGTGCAGATGGAAAGATCTCCATCTATCAGTGTGATTTATACAAGATCTCCAGGTGCATTTTATACTTTCTAAATTTAGACGATAAAAAATGTCAAGTGAAATACATTTCAATTTGTAAGTCACTTTGGATAAAAGCATCTGGTAAATGTAAATGCATCTGTCATTTTGGTCTCTGTCCTCACGTAGTGCTGTTGCAGGAAAGTTCGGCGGAATTTGGGATAGAGGAGCAATGGTGGCTATAAACCCATGTGACAGGCAAAAGTTGGTTTTAAATAAATAAATATTTCATGTCCTTTTATTTTTTAATTAATTTAAGTGGGATTGTATGTAAATACATACTCTCTTCATCCTCAAGGTATGCTACTCTCCTTATGTCCTTAATGAACAATGACTGCAGATATCTTCTGGACACAATGGAATATAATCCTGAGCAATATAAAGGTAATGTTAGAGGGAAAAACATATAGAATAATTCATCATAACTATTATGAGTCGTTATAAAGCATATGTGTCTTGTCTTTCGTATTTGATCTTTTCTGTTGCCACATTTGACATACAGGTCCGCCATTTTTAGTTTTGGAAGAGGATGTAAAAAGTGAATATGGTGAGTTTTGGTCAATGTTCTGAAATGTCATATTATCTATTTAGTACCTAGATGTTTTCATCATTTATTATGTATTAAATAACTTTTATCCAATAATCATGGCGATGTCTCATCTTTCAGGAGGTGGATGTGACATTGAATTGCTGGAGTCTGTAGATGCCTTTGTGGAAAAGTACAGATCATTGGGACTGGATTCACTGACAGAGAAAATTTACCTTCTGACTCTAAAAGCCCAATGATCAATCTTCACATCTACTGGAGGGAGATTAAAAAATAAAGATTACTTAATGCAATAAATAATTTAAGGTTTTTAAAAGACAGTTTTCAATTTTCTATTTTGATAACAGTGGCCTGAAAAGTTATTGACTGAATAGTTGAACGTAATGTCAAAGAGTTTAATAAATTTTCAAATCGTTTCTTGTTTGTTTCATAACTGGACTAGAGTAAAGTGATGTGAGAACTCGGTTTGACCACAAGAGGGCAGTAGCTTGACAGATATTTGCACATAATGACATTTTCGTCAGTTTATTTGCACCCGCGAGTTCTTACCTGTTTTTATACAGTCTATGGTTCTTACTCAGTACAGGTCCCAAAAATACAGTTGACCGTTCAGTTCTGGAGCGTGAATTCTTAAGATAACGCAGACCAAACACTTCTATTCAACACTTCTGCTACTGTATTTACAGCGCGACCACTGTAGCGATTTTGTAACGCCTTCCCAGACTCCAGATTAAGTTCTCGACATTATGATATTTTAATGATTTTATTAAATCAGTGCTATGTTATAAAAAAATCAATTAATTCAGAGTGTTTATATATATATTTCATATCCAATCTATAAATACGTTTATGCCATCTCTAAAATGCCTATGAAAACCCATTAAAAACTCAAACTTATTGCTAAAATGAAGCATCTCTGATCAGACCCTACGAGGCAATTTGAAATGCATTTCGTTTTTCTAAATATTTATCGGGCAAAATTACTGAAAGAACCGTTAAGTAATCAGATTACGATTCCCATCGTTAGTCATAACCTTAGGATGATAATAACCCCCTTTTTTCTTTTTTTACTCTGATAAAAAGTTTCTCAAGTCGTCAAGGTCTTTTCTGGTTAACCGCGCAGCGTCAGTTCGCGACCTGCGGCGACAGTGACGCGCACCGCTGTCCAGATGTGCGCCTGTTTACTTTAAATATAGCTCGTGCGAAGGCACCCCGAGTCTCTGAGCCAATCACGAGCGCCGGGGGCGGGGTCGACTGGAATGTTGTGGATGCGAGAAAATGAACAATGTAGCTCCATGAAATGATGCTGTGACGGACGCTATCTACACGCATCAACTGTATATGAGTGTGCAGAGGCAGGGACGGAAGGATCAGCATCCGAACGCTGTGATTTGGGTGCGATTGAACGGGATTGGCGGAATGCACCACAGAGCGTCTGCTGAAGTTCGGGGCGAGGTACTGTAATACAGAATATAAGGGTGTTGCATTGTGCCTCTGCACCGCATTATGATTTTTATTAATTCAATAGCTAATGATTTCATATGTTTTTGTATTACGCTATTTCCGGGGAACTTCAACACGCGGCGGCGCGCAGCCCACCCCAAGGGCACTGCGACCATTGTTTCCTTGTCATATTTCATGCACAAGGCAGCGACAGCTCCCATCCACCAGCTCGCTAAAATATTAACGTGGCTGCTGGCGTTTCAGTGTGCTTAATGACTACATATACAGGCGGCAGTCTCATCTCACTCATCCACACGATCTGACGCGCAGTGAAGATAGGAAACCCACAATATTATAGCGGAAGAACGCCTCTTACGATGAGCGATTTCTGTCTGGAAGCCGATAACTCTAACAAACAAGCCTCAGGCGAATTGTAGCCCACGATGGAATATTAATATTTGCCCAAATCTTCTTCTGTATCATTAAAGAATGGGAAGAGAGAGAGGACACGCGGGAGGAGGTGTGAGATTACGCGCGCGCCCGGCGAGAATGGTTCCGCGAGTCGCTCTGTAACTCAATCAGGTTGTAGGAGCTGGTAAAGCGAGAAGACACGCGCTTCAGAGTCGAGAAGGGAGAGATAGAGAGAGAGAGAGAGAGAGAGAGAGAGACGGGGGTTGAAGATAGCCGAGGTATCCTCGGTGCGGTTCAGGAGGGCACTGTGTGGCATGAGTGTTATTGCATCACGTTATATTGTGCTGTTGATAACAAGCAGGGCGTCTTACAGAGATAGAAGAGAAAGAAACGTTCAGTATCGGCAGATGATGATGAGGATGCAGCAATAACGAGAGACCAACGCGATGATAACAGGTAACCAACAAAATCCGAGCTTTACTAGTGATATAATGTAAAAACAAGCGAGAGCAGTAGAATACACGTGCAAATGGAGCAGTGGTAAACCTTAATTCATTTAAACTGCCGAGACATGATGGATATCCACTGATTTCAACTTATTATATAACTTAAATATATATTTAAATATAAAAATAAATCGAAAATGCATTTATAAATAAAGGTTAGTTATAAACGTAAAACATAAAAAAACGTAAAATCCAAAATAACATATGAATGTAAATTGTGTTGAATGAAAACAAAATAGTTATGCTTAATATAGAAGTCCTACGGTTGTTGTAATTATATATAAAAATAATAAAAAACTTTCATGGGAAGTTCATTTAATAATTCATAGTTAAAATTGCATTGACAATGCAAATGTATTTCAGTGAGAAATATATACACATTATATGATTCCTTACTTTTTTGTATTATTTTATGCAAAAATTGATCATCGACATTTGTATAAAATTGCATTGCAATTGCAAGTGTATTTCAGAAAGATATATATATACACTTTTTTTACTTTATGTAAGAATGGTTTATCGGCAGTTGGCTCACGTAGTCTGTATATTGAAGACAGTAGATCAGACCTTGTGATTGCAGTTAGGTAGCTATCACAGGTGTATTCGGATCATCACAGCATTTTAATGTTGCACGTAGTAATTGCCTTTTTAATTAGATCCCAAGATACCAAGAAGTGGTTAAGATTCAACAAAGCTCTCAAATCTGTGTCAGAGCAGTAATAGGTTTTTACGAGATGAGTTATCTAAAAGGCTTGCAGAGCAATACAGAGGCTTTAGAAGAAAACTAACGCACACAACTGGCCTTGGAATCTGAATAGATATTTCACTTGATTTTTGTGCCATTATGAGAGCACCATGTGACATGAATGAAGCGTCCACCCTTGCAATGGAGTTGAAAGAGCAGGGGAACCGGGAGGGGACGGAAAAATGGCAGGAATCTCTGCCCTTTTGACAGGCTTTCATAACTCATTCCATGGCGGCATACAACAAAATGTATATAACTTCATTTGGGCCAGAGGAAGGTCAAAGAGAGGAGGTGCTTGGGAATGAATAGCCAGACATTGTGGCATGGAAAGCTCATGTTTCTAGTACGTCTATGACATTTAAAGCTGATGAGATTTTCAACTGTAACATTCATTATGACTACTGCTGATATCCTCCAATTGTCCCAGCCCATCCTGTTTGTCAGGATAATTAGCCCTTGTAGCACGTGTGCGAGGAGCATATTGTTTAGACATAATTAATCAAGCCTGCTGGTAATTATTGTTGTCCATAAATAAAAACATGAGGGTAGCAGCGGGTGTTCAAGTAGATCAAGAAGAAGCGTCTTAATAACCATAATGCACCTTTTTGCACCAGAGAGCTCGAGATGGTTATTAAATCACAACAACTTCTTTGCCCTCAATTTTTCATCTTCATCCTTTGATCCTTCTTTTCCTTCCCTGCGTTTTCGGAGGATTACTGCAGAACATGTCAGAATTTTATGATTTTTCATAAACATCCTCTTCTCTGAAATCACATTGACTTGAGTCATTTGGGTCTGTGTTTTCTCAAAAGAGTTGAAGCCAGACTGATGTCCCAGCAGGCCTGACCACAATCTCAGCATGGGTCAGTCTCAGCACCGCAAACATGCAACAGAACTAGGCTGGGCCGTTGGCTTTGGCTCCGCCGTCGCTCTCCCTTGACCTGTAATGACAGAGTTTCGTGTTTAATTTTAACTCCGCCTCACCCAACTCGCCACACTATTTGTATTTCGCCAACATCAGCTGCCGCTAACATTTTTTACACGTTGGGCAGCTGAAGCCAAGCTGATGGAGAAACTCATAGATTCTGCTGTAAGAAGAACAGTTTTTGTGTTTGAATATTAGCTGCTAGCTAATACTAGGCTAGTAGTACACATTGGCCTAGTGTTGGTATACAATTGTGGTTGACTTTGTTGGTAAAGGATGTGGATGTGTTAAATTATTTGAACAATATCACGCAAGGGAAACGTATTAACTATAGGATTTTAATAATAATAAAAAAAGTAGCTCTTCAGTGTCACATGATCCTTCAGAAATCATTCTAAATTCATTGATTATTATTATTATCAATGTTGACAATGGTTGCATTGCTTAATACTTTTGTGAATACAATATTTGTTACACAGAAGGTTAAAATGAACAGCACTTTTTTTTATTTTGATTTACTGTCATTTTTGCGGAAATCACACTTTTAGCATTTAAAAGCAGTAAATTATGTTAATGTATACAATATTATTTGGGAACGTAAGGAAATGTTCTCCAAGCAGGCTTTTTAGTATGGATCTGATTTACTGGTCATGGAGGGAGATGGGTCAGGGGAGATAAGCTCCATGTCCAGCTGTCACACACTCGTCATGTGAGAAAACGGCTCAGGCCGGAGCAGTCTGCAGCAGGCACGACACAGGAAACTATCTCAACATGCTTACAACTGCTGCCTCTTGGCTACATCCACCTGCTCGCTGTCCTTCTCCATATTCACTATCCTTTGCCAAAAGACACAAGCATAGTTTTTCCCTTCGCACGGGGACTTTACAAGTCGAAAACACTTGTTCTGAAAAAGCTAATGAAGTGTCCAGAAGACAGATCACTCAAAGTTTGGAAGGCTGTGTTCACTTATTCAGCTGTTTCCTGTCATGGTGATCGAGCAATATGCCATCACATCTCGATCTCATCACAGTGCCCCCAGCTTGTTTCTGGAGCCCTACCGGGTTTCGATATACGGTGCAGAGAAAGACAGAGCGGGAGAGGTTTACAGTGGCAGTGTGAAGAGAAAGCAAGAGCATTTATGAATGAGAAAAATAAAAAGTAATTGTGATAGGAGGAGGAAACTGCAAGGAAGAGTTAGAAAGACAGAGAAAGTCCTTCTAGGGCCGAGGCTAGTGATCACTCCCCCCCGTTGATTCAACCTTCTGTCAGCTGGATGCAGGCTTGGGGAGTAATGGAATATTTGGAATGTGGTTACATAATCCGGATGTAAAATAAGGAAAGTGTATTCTTACACTTACATTAAAAAAGATGTTCATTTATTTCGAACATTGGAGACAAAAACTTGACCCATCTAGTTTTTTTTTTTTCATTATAAAATCCTCTGATACAGACAAAATACTTATTTTCCTATAACAATTACTGTATTTGTGATTTTTCTTTAAATCTGCATTTTAAATAACTATGTTTTTTTTGCCTTCTGTTACACTTTTTGTGCCATTGTTTTGATATGAGGGAATGTTTTAGATCTATTTGATTCTATATGAGTTATCATTTTGACATTTACATTATGTATAGCAATTTTTTTATATTTGTATATAAAGTCAAAAGAATAATATTAAATTGTATATACACTAGAGCCAAAAGCTTTTTTTAAAGATGTCGCAAATTTTCACCAAAGCTGCATTTATTTGATAAAATACAGTAAATATTGTGAAATATTAATACAATATAAAAAATGCTTTCTTTCTTAATATATTGTAAAATAAAATTTTATTCAGCAGCATTTAGTCCAGTGATAAATAAATAAATAAATCACATATATATATATATATATATATATATATATATATATATATATATATATATATATATATATATATGTATATGTATATATATATATATATATATATATATATATATATATATATATATATTAACAATGTAATAAAACAGAAAACAATAATCTTTTTTTTTACTTTATTTTTGATTAAATAAATTAAAAAAAAATTAAATCTTAATTAATTTCTCCAAACTGTAGGCTGCCATTGTATATGTATATTTTATTTCTTTTATTTACTATCATTTTGCTTATGATCATAGTAGAGATGAGCGAGTGAGGGAGACAAAAAAGGTTCACCCAGATCCAAATTTGCATTGTCCAATATTCATTACGTTGTTTCTGGCATCCTTAGTAAGGATTGGCATGAGTGATCCTCGTGGAAATCTTAACTGCAGTTTATTTTCAAGGGAAAATTGAGATTAACTTAATCTGTGAGGCATGAAAAGCCAAACGAAAGGAAAGAAGGGAAATCAATGTCCTAACTAAGGGAGTCGTGCATTAATAATGAGCAGCTTGTAATGGAATCCTCTGCATCTGTTTCCCGACAAATATGCGCTTGCCCTCCAGTGTTTCATGAGGGGAGCTTTACCGTGTAGAACGGCAGCACTCGTGATCACACACGTTCACTAAAAAAAGTATATAGGATTCACACTGCATTTGCCCTCGTTCTGTACCCTTCACACATTATTAATGCATATAACAAGAATATCCATAAGCAACACACACATGCATGCATATCAACACACAGGCTCTTTATATTCATTAAGACTTGTTTTCTTCTTTAAGATTTGTTAGCTCTGGGTCAGACAGTGGTCAGACGGCTTAAAGAGATAAGACAGAAACTCTAGAGGAATTTAGCAGAAAGGCAGAATCAGAGGAGAGGCGAAAGAAGAGAAAAACAAGTGAGGCAGGTGAGACCTGAAAGCTGTCTTTGTGCATTGCCTGGCAGTAGAAACACTGACCTTTTCTGTGGGACGCCGCACACAGAGACAGGTACACACTTTGATGAGAGGAGGACACGATCTTGACAAACACCTCCCCTTCAAAACCATTGCGTGTTTCCCGGCAAAGCAAACAAACAAACAAACAAACCAAAAAGAACCTCAGTCTCCCTTCAGATTAACTGGCATCAGATTCAATCTCAGCTCTCACTTTCGATTTAGGCTTCTTAAAGCTGCCTTATTTTTTCACCCCCTTCATCTCCGTTCAACTGGAGCATGCAGAGGGTAGATGCTATCGCTCCCCAGCTCATGTTTTGCATGTTCACTCCAAACACTGCACCAGTGTGTGTGTGAAAACAGCAGAACTGACTCAGACCAGAAGACTAAATACACCCATTTCAAATCAAGCATGGCTTCATACCGGTGCATACAAAGTCTTCTGTGCCCACCACCAGGGTTGGGCACATGATGAGACACTTGATAACGCACGCGTGGAGAGCTTTGATGTTGTGCAAAACTGACTGGACTATGTTATTTTGTTGACTTCCGTTTTTCAAACTGTGAAATGACCTTTTACAGTGGGTATAGAAAATAATCACCCCCTTTGAAATGATCACATTTTGTTGCTTTGCAGCCTGAAATCAAGACGGACATAGTTTTTGTTTTATCCAGCTGTATTTACTGAGTGCAACTTATAACATCCAAGTGAAACTTATAACACCAACATGTCAGAGGAAACATTTTTTTTTAATCACGGAGTTGGAAAAAGTATCACCCCCCTCCTAAAAATCAGTTATAGCGAATCACCTTCTCAATGGCACACTTTTGACATTCAACTGTGTTCAGCTCTGGCCATTTTGATGAACTTAGCAGGAAAAGAGCTTTCCTGGACCATCTCAGTCCTTGGTAGTGCAACTGAAGCAAACATTCAACTATGGGTGGCACGACTCAAAAGATCTCCGGGATAAAGTTGTGGACTGGCATAAGTCAGGAGACTGATTCCAATCATTTTCAAAGGCTTAATTTGATTAAATACAAATAATTGAATATACTGTACAAAATATATTGTACTGTACATGAGTTAATTGTCTAGTAGTCATGCTCATTTTTTTTTAAACACAATGCACCACTTTTTAAAAAATGCCTGAAATATGTCCCTTCACACTGTAATGCACTGCTCACTAATATTTTCATGTGTTTGATGATAGAATAAGAGTGTGTGTACGTGGCAGTGCAGATATAAATGAACAGAAGGCTGTGTACTGAAGTGTGTTGTTAATATTTCTGCTAGGGTAACACAGAGGGGATTCACTGAGCCATGCAGAAAGAAGGACTACCAAGAGAGAAATTGCACTGCATCACTTACAGCGGACGACAGCAGAGTGCACACACACTTCTGTCGCATGGGCTTACCGTCCTGTGAACACACAACTCAGAAGCAGTGAGACAGGAAAGAAAGAGTGCATCCGTGTCTCTGGTTTTTGCTGATGGACGAGTGGACATTGGGGCTATGCTGGAGATTCGGCCCCTGTTGTCCATCCCGTCTCTCCCCTGCTGAAGCTCCCGGCACGGCCCTGGAGCACAGAGGGTGAGAGAGACGGCCTCATGCAGGCACGCAAGAAGTACATGCTTCTGGGCCTGTGCATGTGCTGCTGGCTGTTGCTCTATTACTGGGGCGGCTTGCAGGAACGGTTCCTGGGTCTCATCACCCACAAGAGGGGGGAGGTGACACGGCCCTGGCCCAACTGGTTGGATCGGGACCTGCTCCTGGGTTATGCCGACCAGGCCGAGCTGCAAAATGGTGGGGGTTCGGGTGACTCACCAAGGCAGCGGAGGCAGTCGTGGGCCGGAATCTACAAGGACAGTCGCTGCAGGATGGACACCTGCTTTGACTTTGCCCGATGTCAAGGGCAGAGCGGCTTTCGGGTCTACATCTATCCACTAGAGAAGGGCGAGCGTGTGTCCGAGAGTTACCGCAAGATCCTCACTTCGGTCGCGGAGTCACGGTATTACACGTCAGACCCTCGAGAGGCATGTCTGTTCGTGCTGGGCATCGACACGCTGGACAGGGACCAGTTATCGACACAGTTTGTGCCTAACGTGGACGAGCGGATTCGAGGTTACCCACTTTGGAACGATGGGCGGAATCACGTCATCTTCAACCTTTATTCCGGAACCTGGCCCAACTACACCGAGGACTTGGGCTTTAACGTGGGCCAGGCCATCCTGGCTAAAGCAAGCCTGAATACGGAACACTTCCGACCGGGCTTTGACATTTCCATCCCTTTGTTCTCTAAAGAACACCCCCAGAAGGGTGGAGAGAGGGGATGGTTAGTTCGCAACACCGTCCCGCCGAGGCGTAAATACTTGTTGATGTTTAAAGGGAAACGTTACTTGACGGGCATCGGCTCAGACACTCGTAATGCGTTGCATCACATCCACAATGGCAAGGATATCATCTCCCTAACGACATGTCGTCACGGCAAGGACTGGGAGAAGCACAAGGATGCACGGTGTGACCATGACAACCAGGAGTATGAGAGGTAAGTCATGTAAATGTATTTTGTACTTAATAGCATGACGTTTTAAAGTGGAATGATGGCCGTTATGAGATCCGTTTCGGTTTCAGTGACTCAATGGAGTTTGATACCCTGGGCTATGAACTCAGGTACCTGTGTGTTAAATACAAGAAGCAGCTATCAGTTACTGTGGGGTGTGGGTGACTTATGTAATACACGGCAAAGTGTCAAGAGTGAATAATGTTGAAAATGTATCAACTGATCTCTTGAGGGTGACATATTAGAGGTTATTGCATGCCATAAATGTGGTTAAATAAACTTAAATTTTCTGATGTTAGTGTAACTATTAGTTTTCAGCATTTCTTATTCAAAAAAAAAAGATGAGCAGAATCAACGCAACCCCTTATGAAACAAAAATATATTGCAGTATATTGGAAAATATCATGTAATATATTAAGCATATATTCTTATATACAGTATATTTATTTTTTCCAATATATTGCAATATATTGAAAGTGGCAATCATTTGTATATTTTGCAATATATTATATAATATATGTATCAGTAATATATTATTAAATGTATTCAAATATATAATATATTAGAAAATAAAAAGGGAAAATAATATATTACAATATATGACAATATAATTTAAGAAATATATGGGTAAATATATTTTCCTTCCGTATGGGACAAGTGATCTTTCGCTAAGCCCAGCCTCCCTGCTTACTCAGACAAGCTTTACTGAACATTAAATATGAATGAACTGAAGATTTCAATGATTGTTAGTATTAATTTAAATAACACGTAACAAAATTGATTTAAAGATTAAAAAGAAAACAAGCCCAATGTTTTACATGAATGGAGTCATGTGACAGAAAAAAAACAATAAATGACTGTACATTTATGGTGAATAGTACAGTGATATCTCTAGTTATTGTGCACAGCTGTTCTGTGACTCAAACCATAAAGCTTTAAGCGTTTTTTCTAAATTGTTTTGTAATGCATGCATGACCCAATGGAATTAAACAGATTTGTGTAGAGAGATAATGTAGAAGAAATATAGGAAAGGAAGGGAGGAGAACTAATACAGGGTCACAAAACTACCACAGGGAATGTGTATCAAATCCACCGTGGGTCTTAAAGGAGCAGACATGGCCAAGAAGAAACTGAAGAAATGGTCTCACACAGTTGAGCAGTGCTTCAGACTTGTTTGCTTTCTGGTTTGTGGTGGGAACAGAGCTCCACTCGGCAGTGGATGAATGTGTTCATTTATTCCACGAGATGGGTTGGGGGCTCTCCCACGCAGGAACAAACTTAGCCAACTTGTTAACAGTATCGGTGTTGGTTGATCTATGATCCATGCGAGGAAGAAAAACATTTATGAAATACTTTATTTCTACTGGAATGAACATGGCAGCTTGTTTCGTGGAGGTCTAAGCAGGAACAACGTGCTGTATCCACTGGCAGGGGGGATTGTGACTGCTGAGGAGTCGGTGGAGGAGTGGGCGGGATGACAAAAATCTTATGGCAGTTTAAGAGTACAGTATATATTTTTGATAATGTTCATTTTAGCAGGAAAACTCAACCTGCAAATGTTTTGGGTTACATAAAATGTACTATTCTTTTAATTTTTCATTTAGTAAAATAAAAAATAAAAAATTATCAATTGTTTTATTTTATAAATGTATAAAATTTAATTTATTTTGTACTTCTTTTGTTTAATATTATTCATTTTAAATAGATGAGCATAAACCAAAAGCTAACATATAATTGACAAGTCTGTAATCAGTACAGAAACAGCTCTAACATTATGTGATATTTGAGAAATAACTCAATAAACATAATAAATACGACTTCATGAGTCACGTTTGAAGTTAAAGTAAATAAGCTGGAATATGCTGAGCTGCACACATGAGATCAGTTCAAGTCTATATTAATATGGTGAACTGTGTTCAAAATAAAATACAATTATTTGTAATCTAGTGCCCTTCAAAAGTTTATATTTATTTAAAACCGTGAAAAAAATTATTATTGTTTAATAATATTTCATTTCAAAATAACCGTTTTCTTATATTTTAAAATGTAATCTATTCCTGTGATGGCTAAACTGAATTTTCAGCATCATTACTCCACTTTCCATGTCGTGTGACATGATCCTTCAGAAATCATTCTGATATGCTGATTTGCTGCTCAAGAAACATTTATTAATATTATTTTCGAAGTTAAAACAGTTGCTACTTGTGGAATCCATGATACATTTTTTCATATATTTTTTTTTTTTTTTTTGAGAAATAAAAAGTTCAAAGTAACAGTATTCAATTGAATGTCTTTATTGTCACTTTTGACAATTTCATTGCATCCTGAATAAAATGATGAATTCACAACTCTCTTTTTAAACAGTAGTGTTACTAGTGTATGTATACTGTATACTTAAATGATATGGTTGACATATTTCTATATATATTTCTATATATGTTTTATATATGACATATTTCATTCATACCGCCCAGCCCTCTGATGTAGTTTTAAGACTGTTGGATGCAGAATGTCACAAACTTGAGGGAAAACGGGAAGACAAGCAGCGACACAGCGAATTGGGTCTCTCTCTTATTTCACTGCTGTGATACCGCTAGGAAGCTAAGATGCCAATCTCAGAAATAGAACTTAGGAGGTTCTCTCGGGTTAATGATCTCCAGCATCTGCTCCTTCCACAGATTAACCTGAAGGCACACTGAGCACCCTACTGAACTCTTGCCCAGGGTGGAGAGAGGGATGAGCCCAGGGATGCTTTAGGAATCAGACAGAGGAACTTGCTGCAACCAAATGGCCTACATTCATTCACTTTTTAGGGCTCTTTAAAAAAGGGGTGGGGGTTAAGGGGGGGACTTGCATTGTACTGGGAATGTAAATGAGAAGGAGTGAGAGAGAGTTTGTGGGAAGAAAAATGGGGCAAGCTGTTTCGGGACAGTTTTGGGACACACAGACGGAGGATTATACTGCAATACTGATTATACTCTCTTCAATACCACCGTAGACTTCTGGGAAAGCATTAGAATGCGGTTGGATGTGTGTGTGTGTGCATCTGAGGGTGTAATAGTAAAATGCGGTACCTTTCTTGACAGCAAGGTCTCCATGACTACACTCTTACCATGTGCAAGATGTTCATACAGAAGAGGTCATTATTCTCGATCCTCAAGGAGAAAAGAAGAATAATGCACTGCCTTTTTACATCTGCCACTGAAAATAAAACACAACTAAAGGAAAACACGCACTCCAGGCGTAAAAATACTATTTTTAGTGAATTATCGCCTTGGAAGGGAATGTAAATGTTCACAACTGCGCTTAATGAACTTAATAAGGACCTTAAAGACGGCCTCTCATTTGTTCCGTGACCTTGTGTGTTCGTATTTGAGTACAATCGTTGGCAGGATGCAATAAGAAACGCTACACCCCGCTGTAATTAGGGGGATGTGAAATTGTACCCCTAGAAAGTGTGTGGTTTGTGTGGCTCTTGCACAAGCCAGCACGAACTAGGTTTATTTAGAGCAAATAAAGAGAGAGGGAGAGAGCAGTTTATCTTCCTCTCTTGTCTTTGTGCACTCTGTTGTTTTTTTTCCCAAGTTCTGTCATTTTCTCTCACCGGGATTCTATCCCCATCCCCCTTCTTACCTCACCACTCACCAATCCCTTGACCCTCTTTCCCCATCTATCCAGGCCAAGTGTTTTACATACACACACATGCATTTGCTTACTGGCGCACAGACTGAGCCTTGCTAATTCGCTCTTCATGCATGGACAATTTTCTCAGTCCAGCATGCACCTCAGACCCTTATAAAACACATGCACACTTATTAGTGTGCCAAACATGTTCACTCCTCTGTCTTCATAACCAGGATAAAATCGTGAAGGGTAAAGGTCATGACTTACAATTCCCAGGATTCATTGTATGCTAACCCTAGATCCTGATAAAACTTATTACATCAGGCCACTCAACCTTAATCTTATATAAATATATATATACACACACACACACAGACAGTGCATATAGAAAATAATCACCCTGCACACATCTGAAGCCTCAAACGAAGACGGACACAGTTTTTGTTTTATCCAGCTGTATTTACTCAGTAAAAATTATAATAATGTCAGAAAGAACATTTAATCAGACTTCATGTGATTTCAAAGGGGGTGATTCTTTTCACTGTAAATAGATAAACACTCAATTATACCTGTTCATTTTAAGATTTTATCAGTACATGCACTCCATTTCATCAAATGAGCTACACGAACATCTCTATTCGATGTCGCCTACGCATTTTGGTATCTCACAGAATGTACTGCAGACTATTTCAAGCATAGTTGCTCGTTGATACTGTAATGTGTTGTGTTGTGTTGTATTAAACTAGGACATTGAGGGCTGTCAAACAGGAATCAAATTCTGCACCCGGTAGGCAGCTGTAGACCTGCACGTCAACATCCGAACTGTCAATCTGACTCCATCAGTGTTCCTGGTGTGGAGACAGCCAAAGTTCTTCAGAGTGTAAGACATCCTGGCTGTCTATTATATATTATTTTAAAACCAGGGTGAAATGCAGAGTTTAAAAACAGTCAAAAATATCTCATTTGACTGCGCGTTAGACAATGGACTCATTCATTAAACCACTAAAGAATGCTGATTCCCCATTACCAATGACCCATTACCAAAATGAGACATATCAGTCACATGCGAAAAAAAACAACAACATTAGGCTTATACCGAATTCGTGCTCTGCATTTAACCCATCCAAAGTGCACACACACACACAGCAGTGAACACACACACACACACCTGGCCTGGAGCAGTGAGCAGCCATTTATGCTGCGTTGCTCAGGGAGCAGTTGGGAGTTCGGTGCCTTGCTCAAGGGCACCTAAGTCGTGGCATTGCTGGCCCGAGACTGGAACCCACAACCTTTCTATGCCTTCTAAAACAAATCATTCAACCAATCAGCTTCCACTCAGAAAAGCAGGAAGTTCTCTCCCTCAAGGGCAAATGCTCTCCATGGTAAATGGTGTGGATGAACAGTAGCTCATAATTTAGGGCTCTAATCTGTGCTTTATCTCGCTTTGCAGAGGTGGATTTGAGAGAATCCATCCGTATCACGTCTGTTATTGTCTGTCTCCGCTGGAGCTGAAAGCTTTTGAGGAAGCATGAGCTGAAAACTCCAGGAGACTGATGTTAAGAAGCATCCCGCACCCTCTTACCCTGTTTCTCCACTTCATAATATTTAAGGCATGAAATGCCCTGATTTCCTGTGGTTTACCTCTGATTGTACAAATATAAACAGAATACGTGTTTCTACAATCACTCTGAACATAGACTAGTTCTGAGAGTCTGCATTATGTAGCCCCTTGTGGAATGCAGCTTCCATTGATTTTTTCAGGGACACAAAGAGACCAGGCGAAGACATTCAATTACTTTAGAATGGAAAAGCAATCATCCCTTTTGTGTACCAATAAAATGCATGTGACCTTCAAAAGGCTTTTTTATTGACATTATATGTACAGATGATCCCATATCCTAAAGTGTGGTGGATGTTTTTTTCTTTCTTTTTGTTTTCTTCAGTCAACAGTGATGGCTTATGTTGCTTTAAAATACAATAATTGGCTTATATTATGTAGGAATGATCAATATTTTCAATGAATAAACTGAAACGGAAAACATTGTTACATTAATTATGAGACATGACACAGAATATTTCGTCATATTAAATGGAGTTCCAATACAGACCTCTGCCTTTGATGTTTTGATTATTTAGATGGTTATTTGTTAAACAAGTTCATTTACAATCATTCATTTATATGGAAATAGCTAAAACTTTAGTAGCATCCTCACTATGGTAAACTTGTTGCAGTAAAAGAACTTCAGCACGTGTTTAATGGAAATGAGTATGTTTGCCTCGGAATGGAATCCTTGACCTTTTAACCATTTAGATGAATATCTGTTAAATTAGATTGTTTACATTCATTCATTTATGTGGGCTCCACACTAACTTTTAGCTTGACTCCTGAATAAGCCTAGGTACACTTGTCACAAAGAGCGTATGAAGGATATGGACACAGCTGGTCATTTGCAGAAGTCCAAGCACACCTGAGCCCAGGCCATCACTAAAGTTAGATCCAGCCAAAATCTGAGCACTGTAGCTTCTGGCTAGATAAACTGCCAGTGCACAGACAGGCTCAGAGTGTTAAACACAGGCACCGTGACGTGCCCTAGATAAGCCTGTCAGCCAGGCAAATGAGGAATGTATTCAGCTTTATGAATTAATCATTTGAGAATCCGTTGAACTTTTATTTGACAAAGGCCTCAATGGCAGCATTCCCTCTTCGTTCATGTCCCCCGCTGCGTCTCCGCTCACCTGTCGCAGATAGATAGTGCTGCTATCACAACAGCTTAATGATTAAGTATCTCTGTAAGGTCTAGACGCCAAGTGTGCGGTGTATCCATGGAAACAGTGGTCTAAACCCATAAATACCAGATTTTAAGACTGCATTTTTGAATAATCCTGGGGAATGGACTGGATTACTTCATTTTAAGTACTGCACAGAAATGTCAAAATCGGCCTACCTGTAAAACTCACTTCTGGGGGAAATTGTGTTGAAAACTGAAATATGATTAAATGTGTTGAACAGAGAAGAGAACACTACATTCTTATTAGTTTGGATTAAATATTAAGTAAATGTTAAAATATGAGTGGAGAGCACTGTACCCTTATTATTGAAGTTGAACATATTTGTAAATAAGCCAAACTCATAAGTCATTTTTAAATAAATATACTTAAATGTTGTTGTTAATGATCATTTCTAATAATGTAATTTTTCACATTTCCATATTAATATTATTAAATAATGATTTTATAATTATATATTTGAATACATTTCCACATTATTATTATAAAAAGAATTCGGTGGAAATGTATTTAACTACAAAATGATTATTAGAAAGAATATTTAATGCTGATGTTTCTACAAGTATTTTCAAATATCAGTGGTAAACAATAGAAAATGATGGTCCAGAGATGACATTTTAAAAGCTAACATAAAAACACAATGAAGTGATCATGTTTTGCATGCAGATTCCATGCAGGCCTATTAAACCTATTGTTAGTTGTCCAGTTTTTTTTATTTTTCATTCGCTCAATATTAAAAGTGGTTCGATGTACAGCGAATATTGTGCATACATGTAGTCCAGTTTAAAACCATGTTTTATATTTGCCTAATCTGGTCTACTCTAATTTACAGGCAGTTGTTAATGATTCAGTATTCCATGTGGATGAATGGTGGAGTAACACTGCGCACCGTGTAGCTTGAAGCGGCATCTTTGTGTTGTAACTGTCTGGTTCATGGGCCGTTCCAAATACATAATTCCCTCTCCCACTGAATGTTGTTGTTTGCCTAATTTCCATAAACGTTGATCCCCAGCAATCTCTTTTTTTCTCCTTCCATTGTTTTCTCTTCTCATAAGCAAGCCGTCATTGTTCAGTGGCTGCTAGCCCCTGCTCTCCCTGTGACTGACCGACTGACATTTCATAGCAATCGGACATGCATCCTGTACATGTGGATGCTTTGATATTTTGGGACCACCACTACACGCCCTGTCTTTTCTCAGTGTGTCCCCACATAGCGCAGTGAGCATGCTGTCCTCTTCATCCCCACCTGTCTCTATCCCATCATCCCCCTCCGGCTACATTGGCAGCAGTGCCCGGCACACGAGTTGAGAATGCAGAAACCAGAGCCTCTCTCTCTCTTACATCCCTGCTCTCGTTCACCATCTCACGTTCTCATTTTCTAGGTATAGATAACCGTTGACCCATGCTCATAGGTTTCCACATCCCCAACATAAGCTCTGATCCAAAACCCACTAGCTGTGAATTGCTTACTTGGGAAGCTGCCTTGTAAAGCAGCATCCTGACTGAAATGGAACCTCGTAAGTAGGATTAACATAGGAAACAGTGTTGCTTACCTCATAAAAAATGGGATTTGCTTGATTTCACTGGAGTTTAATCTATCTGTCTGTCTGTCTGTCTGTCTATCAATCCATCCACCTGTCTGTCTATCTATCTGTCCGTTCATTCTCCCATCTATCTGTCCAACTATCCATCCATCCATCAGACATCTATCTGTCTGTCCATCCGTCTATCTATTGTTCATTCTATAGTTCCATATATATATATATATATATATATATATATATATATATATATATATATATATATATATATATATATATATATATATATAGCCCTAATAAACAAACAAAATTTATCTTTTAACACTTTTTTCCCTATTTATCAGTAATGAAAATAGATGTTTATTTATAATAAAAGTTGCTCTTGCCTCATTTGCCATCTTGGATTTTTTTTCTTTGCAAAGCATTATAGAATTGCCTTCTTTAGAACAAGATGTTTACTATGGCATAATTATGGTGCCTTTCTTTTGGAAAAGCCTTCACGCAAGAAGTGCACCTGTGAGGTTTTAAAATGCAATACTTCTTGGAACAGATCTCTGCTTTTTCTTAATCTTTCTTTCTTTCAGCCTTCTCAGAATATCTCTGATTACCTCAACCTGCGTCACACTTCTGCATTTCCTGTCTCCCATTGTTTCAATATCTCTGACTGAGTCTCATCCTGCGTTAAAACCTCTCTCTCTCTCTCTCTCTCTCTCTCTCTCTCTCTCTCCTCAGTAATGCGATCAGGTGCAGTGAGTGAGTTGTCTCCACTCCAGTAACTGCATTAAGTGCCTCTTTTCAGAAGCATCTGCACCCATTGCCCGTATCACTGCTTGCAAGGTCGGGGTCACAAAGGCCAAAGCTGTTCCTGGAAAACACACACAAACACACACACACCATCACAGGTTTGTAATGGAGGCCTGGCACCATCTCTCTCTCTCTTCCGTCGGTACATGCAGTCTATATTCATTTATCTCCACCGCAGTGGCCCTGAGGACGCCAGTGAATCTATAGATCTGATAACCCTAAGAGCCTCGCACATGCAAACACACTAACTGCTCCCTGTGTGATGTTTAGATTGCTAATGCATGGACAAAAACAAATCATTCTGTGAAACAAGTTCCATTTCCATTTTGATGAGGTGTTTTTTGTTAACCTGTTAACTGTCAGATTGGTGCTCTTTTTATTGCCCTTTTTACCTATCACATATTTTAGTAATAATTGTAAATAAGTTTCATATTACATATAACTTTTCTAATCTTGTTAAGACATACTGTATTGTTGGAAAGATCTGAGTCTTAAAGTTCCATATTTGGTGGTAATTTCATGATATTGTGATAGAAATGTATACATTTGTAACAGAAAAATTCATTAAAAGAAATTCAATGGCAATTGTTAGTATAGTGAAAAGATATATTGTAATATCAACTTCAAATTTGAAACATAAATCATTTAGACATATGACTACTTTTATAGCAACTTCGGAATCCAAAATATTTTGTGCTATATTTATCTGTGTGCTTAGTCAACCTGAACATCCCATAGCTCCTTATAATGAGGTGCCGAGCTTGATTTTTCCCCTATGCCCAGTAACTACACATGGTTCATATGTTGAATTTTTGTGTTTCTATATCATCTTTCGCATTCAAGTACCCTACTCAACTTTACACAATTCCAAACAAGCTCTCAGACTCATAAACAAGCCCTGCTGTTGGTCATTTTTCACAGAAGTGCTTCGCTGCTTTTTGCTTCCCCTGCCCTCCTTCTTGGATTAATTGAAGGCTGTTGAACTGGAGTGAGCAATTTTTGGTTTATCCACAATCATTGCCTCGCTAATGTACAAACCGATGCATGCGTTAGTCTGCTTTCAGTTAATTGGACATTCTACTTAACAAGGCAGCCTGACACATGGCGGCTGGAGTAGCACGGAAGAGCGTGAATGATGTGTGTAATGGTGCGTTGCATGCACACACGCGCACGGAACACACTTGAGGAAGAGAGTCACTACACTTGATGTGGTGATTGACAGTGCCAAGCTGTAAATGTCTGGCCCACTGCCAGTTGTTTCTCATTTATGGGCACACTCGCCCACCCACCCTCCTGCCGGTCTGTTCGCCATGACTAGATTGACTTCCATACTTCCTGCAGTATGGAATGAAACTGAAGTCTCATTCACTCCAGAATATTCTAACAGGGCTCATTCCTACAGTAAAGCATTGATCCAGTGAGAGGTTTGAGCCTAATTGCTTTTAGAAGACGTATCGGAAGACAAAATGGCGTCAGTGCGAGACAAACTGTCTGTTGACTAAAAAGCTGAACTAAACAACTCTTAAATATGATATGATTAATATGATTATAGCAAGGTTTTCAAGCAGTGCTTTTTCACATCCAACAGTCTGGACTCCCTAAGGTGGAAACCCAGGGACAAAATCTGGACCGTAAGGCTGCATGGATTATTTTGAGATGTATATGCATGAATAGTTCAATGTTGTTCAGGGGAATGGGCCATCTGATGGCTGAATATATCAACCCTGAATTTTCCATTAGAATAGAACACAACTAGGCTTTTGCAACAGCCAGCATGGGCAAAAACAAGAGCTATGTTTACAGCCTGAACGATGGGTGACATTTCCAAATGCTACATGCAAACAGACTCACCTCTGACCTTCTTGTACTCTACTTTTGGACCGGTCAGCCAAACTCTTTCTAATTGACTCTTGGACTCCATGGCCAGTCAATCACAAATCAAGTTTATTGACTTGCTGTCAGCCCTGGTGAGGACAAGCATGTTGATTTTCTCAAATAAGACAGATCAGTCTGAGCATCATGTTTGTTTGGGCGAGAATTATCACAAATACTAAACAGCTAATTTAATATGGATATTGTTTGAATTTGTTATTTATTTATTATTATTTTAATTTTTTAATGAAATAAAAATAAATGTGGTTAGGAAATAAATTTTATGGACAAAAACAGTTAAAACAGCCTTCAAAAAATGTTGGAACAACATGAAGGTGAGGGTCTCATACTGCAAAATGTTTATTCACAATACAATGCTTATTGTAGCATCACTTCTAAAAAACAATCTAAATAAAAAGTGGGGGGGGGGTCAGTTAACTAATTAATCAAGTAGGTTGTTGGACAGCTAGTCCATAGTTAGTTTAAAACAATTAAAAATTCTAGTACAGTCAGCATCAGGACTATTAAGTATAGAGTCCAGGATTTCTCATCAGGCAGAGCTGCTGGGCTTAACATTCCATTTACAGAGGTTCACATCTGACTCTTTGTCAAGGAAAATTTGGCTCCCCTTGATCTGACCGGAGGGCTTGGATCAGTATGGCAGGCGTTATGTCATGTTTCCCTTCATGGTGCTAAAACAGTTGTCTGAACTGTACCGCAGTATGCAACTTGTCGCTATGTGACATACGGTTATTATGAACTGTAAAACTGGATTATTTTGCACCCATATGGCATGCAGATGTTAAATAGATGCTAGTGTGTTTGTGAATAGTATGCTATAATCATGATCACAAGTGAGAAACTGATGCAAATTGACACCGCTCTGCCTCGCTCCCTCTCCGCTCATTTCCCTCTGATTCACTTATTTCTGTCTTGTAGCTCATTTTCTTCTTCTGTCTGTTTGTGTGTGTGTGTATGTGTGTAGGTTCATAAGTAAGCTGAGAAAGCAACTCACTCATCTGCAACTTCAATTACATGTCAACAAACAGCCAGCTAACACGCGTGTGCCCCAGTGAGCTTTTAGTCACTCCCTGCCAGCTCGCTTACACACAAACACACACACTGACACACACGCATATAGATTTTTTTTCTCCACAGTTGCCACACATTATTCATGAACCCTTTTTAAAAATTTCATTTTAGACCAAATTTTTAACAAGGCTTCATATAGGAGCTCAGAAATCTATTACTAACTTGAAATATATCTGCTTTGACTTTCCAATTGTTGTTTTGAAGTGTGAAAAAAGCCTTTTTGGTAGCTGAAGTGTACGGTGCCCTGTCATGTTCGGTTCACTTCGTTTTTTCATGGCCACGACAATAACTCATGGTGATTATATGTCTTGGCCATGAGATGGATGTAATAATGAACATAGCAGTCTTCATTTACTCCTGACATCTGATCTGCTGAAGACGCAGAGAATTACATTTGTTTCTGAAGAAAACGTGCCCCCGATTTTCTTAAATGCCTAATGTTTGCGCGAATCATTCATGGTCCAGCTTTACCTACAGAAGAAGTGAGTATGAGGTTTTTTAATGAAACTTTGCAAGTTGCCTTTCCTAATAATGTGCTAATTAGCAAGTTTTACGATAAATGCAACTAAAGTAAACCATCTCTCTGAGAGCAGCTCAGAAAAGGGGGCGGGATCAGCAGAGCTCATTAACATTTAAAGGAAAATGCTAGAAAACAGCTTTGATGGTAAAAAAGGTGTTTTTTACACTATCATTGAGAAATTTTAACCAAACTATGTTACAGACTTTTCATTAATCATATCAACGTGTGGAAAATGGGCCTCCGATGAACCATTTAATATGCAGACAATTATAAGTGAAATATCAATCTGATAGACAATCATTCTGATAGATTCAATGAGTTTATTCACCAGACAGATTCAGATGTTTTTTGTTTTAATTATTAGGTGTTTCTTTCTGAACTGAACTGATATATATATTGAGTTATACATTTGTGTATTGGATTCACTGAAAAAGAATCTGTTTAAAAATTATTTAAATTACATGTGTATTATTCACTTACAAAAAAACTGTTACAAGTATTGTTACCATATCAGACTACACTTGTTGTGCTATACTGATAGCGATTGCTTTCTATTATTTTACAATACACTGAATTTTTTTCACTTATTCGGTTCAGACAGCAAATCCATCTAAAATATGACTTCAGCAGTGAGTGAGTAAAAGACTGATGTCTTTATAAAGAGGATTTTAAAGTTTGATATGAATATCGATATCTCTCGAATTTGGATTGCTATTAATTGTACAAGCTTTATTTTTACTCAACCCTAATAAGCAGCTATGACATGATGAATATTTAAACTGAACATGCTTTTGTAAACTCTGTGGTGTTTGCATGCAAAAAAAAAAAAAAAAAAGGTTGGACATTTGTGGTTTGTTTGTTTGTGTGTCCTTGTACAGTATGTGTGTTTTAACGCCTCAGTATACCCTGAACTGCACTGACTCAACTCATTTGGTGTTGACACAGGCAGTGTTGTGATGTCATCTTGACATATGTCTCCTTGTGTGGGTAGGAGTTTCCTTATGGACAGAAAACACTGCCAGACTGCATGTATCTGGAAAGAACAGTACGCAAGAAAAGAGACTAGATATGCTTGTTGCAGATTGGCAATTTACAACATGGATGTAATGCAGACTGTGCCAGGAGATGCTTTCTGATAAGCAGTCAGCATCTTAAGTGCTATGAAGGACTCTAGTGTATGTGTATTGGAAGGGAAAGTCGCCGTGATTTAACTAAATAAGACATGTTCCTGGATCAAAATATTTTGTCCAGATCTGTCCAAAAATATAGATCTAATGGATATATACAGAGAGAAAGAGAGCATCTTTACCTCATATTGTGATTTGAGATCATCATTTTTGCATGAGTGAAAGACAATGTGTGGGAAAGCAGCGGAGGTGAGCATCGATCAACGTCACAAACAGCAAGTGACGGAGACTAACTGCAGCTATCACAACTTCTGTGTGTGTGTGTGTGTGTGTGTGACTCATACTGTGACAAGATTGTACGATACAATATAATGCATATATGCAAGAGCTGGACAGATGTGCTAGTGCTAGGATTAGTTCTGTCACCAAAGCGATAATGAGAATGAGAAGGTCTCTGTTAATTGCTACTAGCGATGCTCCTCTTCCATCTGTCATGTTACACACACACACACATACACTTTCACACTCATCTGTCTGGCAGTGTTGTTGCATTATACATTATTTTTGGTTGTGAATGAAATGTATCTGTTTTTGATTTCCCATCTTTATATTGAACAAACAGAATGAAGCTGCACCACTGTTAACATATTGTTCATAGCGATCCTCTTTCATAAAATATAGAAGCTGTGCATCTATGTTTTCATGATCCATATACATACATACATACAAATACACACACACACACACATATATATATAGGCGGACGCACTAACAAGGAGGCTAAATGGCTACAGCCACTAGCGTCTGTCGCTGGTGCGTCTCTTGAGATCGGGGAGTGAGGTTTACCTGCACAGCACTACTCGCTGGCTTCCGTTACACAAGGACAAATTAAATTGATCAAAAGTGACAGTAAAGGCATTTATGATGTAAACATAATTGTATTTCAAATGATTTCTACACGTCAAAAAATCCTGAAAAAATGAAATAGATCATGGTTTCAACCCAATTACAGAGCAAATTTATTTTAAAAAATTGCAATAATATTTCACAATATTACTGTTTTTACTGTATTTTGATCAAATTAATGCAGCACTGGTGACTGTAATAAGAATATTATCTTATATAAAATGTATTTTACACGAATAAAAACATAAAATAATGACTTTAAATAGAACAAAATAACTGTGATATGTTCATCACATGATTTCAGCAGGTTTTCACAGTTTGAAACTAAAAGTTCATTATTAAAAATAATGAATAACAAAAAAAAATTATAATATGAATAAAATAGCAGTACATTTAGCAAAATGTTAAAGCAAACACTACACTACAACCACAAGGTCTAAGGGTGCAAGACGTAGCCGGAGACGTTACAGAGACTGTACAGCACTCTGGGATGCACTGTGATCTCCATTACAGCTGAGAACCAGTCATCATGGGCCTCTCTGATGACCCCAGACTCCCTGCTGGACAGAAGGTGAGCAGGTTCAGGCCGCTGCTTCTGGAACCAGGCTGGATAAACAATATCCTCCTGCTCCTCTCCATTAGAGTCCAGCCAGCAGGTCAGACGCATCATCTGCGTCATATATAATGAAAGAGAATTCTTCAAATTTTTACTGGAGACCGTGTTTTCGTGTGTGTGTGTGTGTGTGTGTGTGTGTGTGTACAAACACACAGCCAATATCTGTAGATGGATTGCGGTCACGATGAACGCCTGGTATGAGATCACACTGTGTTCTTTCTCCATGCTGATAAATGACATCAAACGTGCGCAGACGCACACACACTTATCCTTGTCCTGACCTCTAATGGAGTTATTTATCTGTTCAATATGTTTGCACAGGTGTCACACACTTGATCTACCTCTCTGCATGCTCAGGCAACACACACATGCGCAGCAGCCCACCAGACAGCTGTGGCAAATACGGCTGTGGGGAATGGATCACCGTTAGCCTGTAGGAGAGATTTCCACAAGCAAGATCCAGTCTACAGGAGCACAGGGGTGTCACCTGACCAATGAAATGACCGTATCCTGCCGAGCTCAACTATAATAGACATTTTTGGAGCTGCGGGGGTCAGTGTGATTACTCGAGCGGCAACTCAATAATCCGCTGAGAAATGAATGGCAGTCTTATTGAGGATAGCATACATATTTCATAAGCTTAATCATATGCTAGTCACCAGACTAGCATATGGGAGCAGCTTCTTCCTTGGAAAAAACTTCATTTGGCAAATGCTTTTGGTGAAATAGTAAATGTAAATGTGAGGATGCCGGTAAAGGTGTGGCATTGGGACAACGACGTCTTGTGACGATTAAAGCACACAGTTTGTAGATGTGTCAGGACTATAAAACAGTGGTAATGTGAATTACCTGTCAGACAGTTTTACGTGATAGATTCTGCTACATGTTCATCTGTTCAAAACAGGATATTTAATCTCTCTGCTGCGCTCTCTCTCTTCTTTATGTCAGTCGTGACAGATGAAACCTATTTATCCTTCAGCCACACATGAGCTCTTCCTCTCCCCAGATCTCCTTCCTTTAGTCTCTTTGATTCTCAGTTCATTTACGGTTTTTACCTAAAATAAAATCATATTTTTTAAGCAAAAATCATGATTTATTTTTATATTAGAACTTATTTAATATGTATATATAATATCCCCTTAAAATTATGATTTTAAACAGTTTTACCTCCAAGGTCCAATATATATATGCAATAGAGACGTCAAAGATCACCATAATTCAAGAGAAAACACAAGCAGACATAAGTCTCAAACAGAACATCAAGAGGGAGGGAAAACGAAGAAAGGTTTGATTTTTTCCCTCTGTTCTACCTCCACCCGTGTATGGGAGTGCAGTTCTGATGCTAGCGCAGCTGCTAAAGTTCAAAACACTATTTGTTTAAGCCCAAAAACAGTTAAATAAGTAATTTAAGTGTTTGAAAGAATGAAAGAAGGATTAACTGGCATGTTATCAGGGAATAAAGTGAATCCTGCACTAATGTAATGAGAGAAAACATGTTTATTTTGCATCGCACGCTGCAAGGTTTTAAGGGGTGAGTGGTTTTTAATGGAGTGCACAGCTCAGCCGGCCCAAAGCTGAAGGATGAAAGGAACAGTTTGTGTAGCTTTGTTATTTGCCGTTCTTTTGATGGCGAAAGGATACACATACACAATATGTGTACAATTACAATACACATATACATATACTCAAGACTCTCTTACACACTCATAAAAACAAACACAGAGTAGTGTAAATCTCAAGTGCATATTCAGCCCCTCAGAAACAGATTTAAGAATCAGCATCAATATATTTGCGAAAAAAGAGAAATATAGAAGAAGAGGGAGCAAGAGACAGATAGACGGCCATTGATGTGTAAATTTGCAATATATAATTCAGCAGCCAACCAGGAAGAACTGAGATGTTCTCAAACTCCTCTTTCTGTCTGTTTATTTTCTCCCAAATTTTCCTCTTTTTCGTCCCTCTGCGTCTTTGAGTAACAGGCCTTTTGCGTCTGTCTTCATTTCACTTTCCTTTGCATCTATTATTTTTAGTCTTGACAGACTCTCTGACGAACACATTTTAAAAAATCGTCTTGGTCTTGTTGTCGAGCAACATTTATGTATTTTTATTTTAAGACAAACCATATATAATTGTTTTTATTATACAGTTTTTACTGTAGGTGTATTTTACCAGAAAACGCATTAAATCAGTTCTGCAAATTTGTGTCAGTAACCTTAGAATCTGTTGACTTATGTAATTGTATATGTTCTCTAATTGACTGTAATCAAGAAGTGGGTGGATCACAGGTGTGCAATCACTAATAAAAAGGCCGCTGCTCTCTTGTTTGAGTGTGCAGGCTAAACGCCAGATAATGTCTGAGTTGTAATCCTTCGTCATGAACCGGTAACCTAGCTCTAATTGAGATGGCAGCGCCAACAGGTTATGGGCCCAGTAAAGAGTTTGGGAACCGATGGAATCGTTTATGTTTCGACGGAGAGGAAAAGAATTACGAACTGTGGGAAACCAAGTTCCTGGCACATTTGCGTCTTCTGGGTTTGAAATCCATCATACTGAGTGAAGCACCGGCCGTGAATGATGAGGGTGCGGAGGAGAGAGACGACAGTAAAAATGAAGAGGTATATGCAGTTCTGATTCAATTATTAGATGACAAGAGTATGTCGCTTGTGATGAGAGAGGCTGCGGATGATGGCAGAAAGGCATTACAGATTTTGAGAGATCACTACGCTGGTAAGGGGAAGCCACGTGTGATAAGTTTGTATACGGAGTTGACATCTCTTCAGAAAGGTGTAAACGAAACCGTTACAGATTACATTATTCGTTCAGAGACTGCAATTACAGCATTGCGGAATGCGGGAGAGACTTTGAGCGATGATTTATTGACTGCCATGATTCTAAAGGGTTTGCCCGATACTTTCAAACCATTCTCTATTTTTATTACGCAGAGTGATGAAAAACTAACATTTGCTGACTTTAAAGCGAAATTGAGGAGCTATGAAAGCACCGAGAAGTTCGGCATTGCTAGTTCGGGAGAAGATAGCATAATGAAAATTAAAGGAAGGGATAATTGGTGTATGAGACTCACCTGTTACAATTGCGGCCGGAAGGGTCACAAAGCAGCGGAGTGCACGGTGGTTGATGGGGAGCGCGGGGAACGGAGACAATGGTGTAGTTTCTGTAAAAGCACCTCACATATAGACGTGCATTGTCGTCGAAGAAAGCGGGATAAAGTGAAGCAAACGGTGGACGAAGAGGAGGATCACACATTTGCGTTTATGGTGGAGCAGGTGAATAAAGTCCCAGATGGTGGCGTGGAAATGAAAGGTCTCATGGTGGATTCTGGAGCTACTAAACATATCGTTACGGACATTGAGAAGTTCGTTGATTTCGATTTAAGTTTCAAGCCACAGAGCCACATTCTGGAGCTGGCTGATGGAAAACGGGCCAGTGGAATCGCGATGAAGAAGGGTACCGCTAAATTGCGTTTGAGAAATAGCAATGGTCGCATTGTGGACATGATGTTGACGGAGGCACTTTATGTGCCATCATTTTCTCAAGACATCTTTTCTGTCAAAGCGGCAATTTCACACGGAGCAACAGTAATCTTCAAAGAGGGACAGAACCGACTCATTCACAAAAATGGTACAATTTTTGATATTCATATGTATGACAGATTGTTTTATTTGAGTACTGTTGTTAATGAGATTGATGAGTGTAACGCGTGCTATGATATTCAGACATGGCATGAAATACTGGGTCATTGTAATTATGAGGATGTGTTAAAGTTGGAGAATGTTACAGAAGGGATGAAAATTAGAGGTAAAATTGACAGATCCAATTTGAAATGTGAAGTGTGTGTAAAAGGCAAATTTGCTCAGAACAGAAATAGAGATCCAGATGAGAAGGCAAAAGATGTGTTTGCACTTGTTCATGCAGATCTGGCTGGTCCTATAGAACCAGCAGGAAAAGATGGTTTCAGATTTGCCTTAGCATTCACAGATGACTATTCAGGAGCTGTCTTTACCTATTTTTTGAAGAACAAAAGTGACACTGCCGTAGCCACCGAGAAATTCATTGCTGATATTACACCGTATGGTAAGATTACATGTATAAGATCAGATAATGGAACAGAATTTACATCTTCCGTATTTCAGTCATTGCTCCGCAAGAATGCCATTAGACATGAAACCTCAGCTCCTTATTCACCCCATCAAAATGGGACAGCTGAAAGAGCTTGGAGGACTTTGTTTGAAATGGCAAGATGTATGCTCATTGAGAGTAAATTACCAAAGGAGTTGTGGACATATGCGGTACAAACCGCTGCTATAATTAGAAACCGATGTTATAATAGACGTCTGGGACAAACTCCATACTACCTGATAACTGGAAAGAAGCCTGATCTATCCAAAATGAGAGCGTTTGGATTAGAGTGCTATGCATACAAGTATAACAAGAAAAAGTTGGATGTGCGATGTGACAAGGGTATATTTGTTGGTTATGACAAAAATAGCCCTGCTTATCTTGTTTTCTATCCAGACACAGGGAGAGTACTTAAGAGTAGACTGGTGAAGTTTGTCACAAAAAGTACAAAAGAAAGGGATACTCAGACAGTGGAGGATGTGGATGAATATTTGCAATACCGGAAGGAGGTTGAAACCTTATTACCAAAACTAGACAGGGCTAAAGTAGTTCCACAAGAAATGAAAGTTGAAGGTGAAGTCAGTGCAAAGGGTGAAAAAGAGAGTGATCCAGGTACTAGATATCCAAAAAGAGAAAGAAGACCCCCTCAGTACTTTGCAGATTATGATTATGAAGTTAAAGATGATGCAGATCAGCCATTGACTATTGACTATTGCTATCGTGTTGCATGTGGTGCTCCCCGGACACTGAAGGAAGCCTTGGGCTCTTTAAAATCAGAGCAGTGGGTTGAAGCTATGGAGGATGAGATGAATTCTCTGAAAGAGAATAACACTTTCACATTAACAACCCTACCAGAAGGTAAACAGGCAGTAGGGGGGAGATGGGTTTATGCTATAAAGGAAAATCCTGATGGGAGAGTATATAAAGCCAGGTATGTGGCAAAGGGTTATAGTCAAGTGGCAGGTATTGATTATAATGAGACATTTTCACCTACTGCCGATATGACTTCAGTGCGTGTTTTAATGCAGCTTGCAGCACAATATGATTTGAATTTACATCAGATGGATGTTAAAACTGCATATCTGCATGCTCCTATAGATTGTGAAATTTATATGAAGCAACCTGAAGGATTTGAAGTTGAGTCAAAAACAGGAGAAGAATTGGTATGTAAGCTCAATAAATCACTGTATGGTCTGAAACAATCAGGACGAAATTGGAACAAGATGTTGCATGATTTCTTAACTGAAAATGACTTTGTTCAAAATTCAGCAGATTATTGTGTTTACAGTAAACAAACTGATAAAGAAAGAGTCATACTGATTATTTGGGTTGATGATCTTCTCATTGCAGCGAGTAATGATCAAATACTCAGAGATGTGAAGGAAATGTTGGGAATTAAATTCAGAATTAAAGATCTAGGAAAACTTCAACATTTCTTAGGCATTGACTTTACGCAAGAACATGGTAAAGTAAAAATGAATCAGGAAAGATACATTTTAAAAATTTTGGAGAGATTTGATATGACTCACTGCAAACCAAGATCAACCCCATGTGAAATGAAAGTAAAATTTGACAATGATGGTGAACCTGTCGACCTAAAGAGGTATCGAGAAGTGATTGGCAGTTTAATCTATATGATGACAAGTACTCGTTCCGATTTGAGCTTCATTGTTAGTAAATTGTCACAATATCTAAGGGCACCAAAAGAACAACATTGGGTGGCTGCTAAACATGTGTTGAGGTATTTGAAAGGTACAGCAGACTTGGAATTATGTTATAATAGAAGTGATGTAGATCTTGAACTTGTGGCTTATAGCGACGCAGACTGGGCAGCAGACTTGAATGACAGGCATAGTATTACTGGATACTGTTTCAGTTTGTCTAAGAACGGGCCTGTTATTTCTTGGAAGTCTAAGAAACAACAAACTGTTGCTTTATCCACATGTGAAGCCGAATATATGGCTTTATCAGCTACTGCGCAAGAAAGCTTGTATCTGACCAATCTAATCAATGGAATGGACAATGTACTTGAATATTCACCAGTGACTATTTTTGAGGACAATCAGGGTGCTATTGCACTTACAAAGAATCCGGTGTGTCGACAAAGGAGTAAGCATATTGACATCAGGTATCATTTTGTTCGATCTGTACTGAATGATGGCAAAATAATTCTTCATTATTGTCCTACAGTTGATATGGTGGCAGACATTTTAACAAAATCTGTGTCTAAAGCTAAAATGGATAAATTTCTGTGTTTTTTATTTGGAGTATGAAGATTTATCTAAATGCATGTATGTGATGCACTGTGTTTATATTCTGTCAATTTAAGAACAAGTGGGGGTGTTGACTTATGTAATTGTATATGTTCTCTAATTGACTGTAATCAAGAAGTGGGTGGATCACAGGTGTGCAATCACTAATAAAAAGGCCGCTGCTCTCTTG
The DNA here is from genome assembly GCF_003368295.1 of Carassius auratus. Classification (NCBI taxonomy): domain Eukaryota; kingdom Metazoa; phylum Chordata; class Actinopteri; order Cypriniformes; family Cyprinidae; genus Carassius; species Carassius auratus. The sequence goes on from NC_039286.1 coordinate 6,921,439, forward strand.
TTTGAGTGTGCAGGCTAAACGCCAGATAATGTCTGAGTTGTAATCCTTCGTCATGAACCGGTAACCTAGCTCTAATTGAGATGGCAGCGCCAACAGAATCCAACCCATGACTATGGTTTTGCTAGATGTATGCTTCAACAGTTATAAGAGGAATGTAAAGAATCCAGTGCATGCTCTGGCATCAAAGCTCTCTGTACTTTGTGATCTAAATATTGTAGCGTAATTATTCCGTTTGTTTGAGTTTATCATAATGTATATAAAGTAATATAAATACACACCATGTGTGTTTGTCTGCTGAATATTTCACATGAAAAAAAAAGATTTAGTTAAGAATTATGTCACTATGCATAATTTTAATTATAGTGTGTTTACATTCCATACTATTTATCAAGAATTAGTGTGTGTGTTTTATAGGATCAGGTGGTAGAGGGTTGTATCAGATCAGTGTACCGAGGTTAAGATCTTCATTTAAATCCCACAGTATTTAAGAGAGAGAGAGATGGCTAATGTAAAGCTTGCACAGAGAAACACTGGACTTCATATTGAGATGTGTGGTGCAAATCCAGGACAAATAGCAGAATAGTGCTAGACTGGGCTCTGCGGTTTCCTATAAGAAGAGCTAAAACTCTGAACTTCATACAAACACATAACCATGTGCACATCATGGAGGAAAGCAGCATTGCCAAATCTGTGTGACAAAGGCAGCACTATCACCAATCAAAACTAGGCCAAAACCAGTCCCATTCCAGGCCAACAATACTCATAAACGCAGATTCCCTCTCTATTTGTAGCAGAATTACAATTTAAACGTTTCTTTAAAAAACATTACATTCACAAACTTTGAAAAAATATGAAGGCTGATATAGGCAGAGTTTTTGAAAGACGTATTTTATTATCTACAAAGTTTGACTGTGGCATGCTGTAGGAGTTGCTTGGGTAATATATATATATGTAAATATATACAGCTTTTAATTCATATTTAGGCCTATTTCACTTATAAATTCACTGTAATATTAACTACAGTTGGTCTATCAAAAATAGAGTCCATTATAAATGTTTTGACTTTCAGACTGGTTGGTCAAGTTTTCTTATGTACTCTTTAATCTGTGTGAGATGAAAAACCCTCAAAACCACAGGATCAAACCTGGTAACCTGGAGAAGAATGGTAATGGTAATGGTAAAAGATTGGTGATCAACAATAAAGAGCTGCAGGAAGGAGTCCTAAAACCAGGAATAGAGTTTGCATTTACACTTCCAGTTCCATCCTCCTCAAGTCAATGTTTTATTGAAATGGGTTTTTAGTCACATGCCTTAAATATGTTCTGCGTTTAAAACAAACGTTTTCACGTTTTCCCTCCCAAGCATTTTCACTATTTATTCTACTACATAAAATGCATCAGAAATACCCAACTTGTGTTTTTTTTAAGCTTTTACGTTATTTTTTAAAATGCTGTAGCTAAGTGGGACTTCAGAGGTTGCGGGGGACACTAACAGACACTAAGTCATTTTGTCAATCAAGGTTACTTGCACCAAGAACTGTGAGCATTCCCAGTTATCTCAATGAATGTATCAACATATACAGCTACTTTTGAATAGTTAACATTGAATCAGTTAACTATTCATCCTCTTTTTCCAGGACATATATATATATATATATATATGTGTGTGTGTGTGTGTGTGTGTGTGTGTGTGTGTGTGTTTGCATCATTTTAACCATTCTCTGTCGATCCTACCTTCTTGCACACCAAGACTGGTCAATTACATGCAATGCCCTGCACAATGAGAGTGTTTCAATAGGAAAAGAAACAAAACCCCAAAATTTTTTTGCCAATTTAGAAATCCCAGCCAGGACATGTCCAGGAAAAAGAGGACGTACGGTCACATTGCATTGAAAAAAAAGATGCAGATAATGTAGTTACGGCATTTTCCAACACAAACAAACCATAACCCGTCTGTTATGACACACCACAACTGTGAATATTTCTCAAGAACTGTTTCCCAGTATCAACACCAAGATGGTTTATAAATAGTCTGTGTAAACAGAGGGAGCATTGCTTTGTGCACGTTAGCCTGTGTCCATATAATACGTTTCAGAATAGCACAATAATCCAGTTTTACATTAAATGATCCCATTAAAACACACATATGCAGTGAACAGGAGTAAATAGTGTTGGTGTAAATGTGTGCTGAAGGCTGATAACAGATGAAAGTGTTAGCGGCGAGAGTGTATGTGACTGCACTCAGTGTCACAGCATTGCTGCATGACTCATAAAGCAAGCGGGGTGAAAGGTGTGTGTTCACAGAGGGCTCTGGGATGCCAGCCAAAGTTGTGTAGAGTGTGTGACAGAAAGTGTGAGGCTTATCATACTGTTGTGCATTAAAAAAGAACCACGGATCAGATTAAAACATCAGTGTGGACACGTAACCACGCACAAACGGCAACATCCAGGGTTTACCGCAGCAGAAACAGAGTCTGGAAGGAGTAAGAAATGAAGAACTCCAATAAAGAGAGAGAATGAATGTGTGTATGTTTGGGTTTGTCACAGATGGCATGCAGTTAATAAGATATAGTAAGATGAGGTTTGGACTGGTCCTCTGCTTTTCTCTCCCACACTCTCTCCTCCTTCTTGCTTTCATCCATTTACCTGTCTCTTTTTTTGCAAGAGGATCATTTAAGCTTTTATTTCACTTAGGGGTGATTCTAGGATTATAGCCACATATTGGGCTGAGCCTAAATAAATCAAAATCGCTTGATATGCAATGTTGTATTATAGCAATACAAACAGCAAATGATTCTTAGTAACTATAAATACTTATTTTCTCTCTCATTCTCACTCACTTCTATGTCCCTCACTTGTTCTCTAAGTTTTATGTTTAATGTGCTTTTTTTCGTATTGCCAAAGCATTTCCAGCTTAGTCATGTAGCAAGAAAATGGTGCAAAACAATGTATTTAAATTAGGGAAAACAATGGAAGACAAATCTAATATATATGGCTGGGTCTTCCATCCAGGCCAAATTGGTTTGTCTAGACTGCTATGCTAATAAATCAATTTTTGTTGCAGAGTTCAGCTGAACACCATTTTGTCCAACAATTAAACCAGCTGAGATCAGCAAACCCCTTTTTTTTGTCGTTTATGCTGTTAAGAAAAGTAAAAATGATATTAACAACTGAATAAAATCAAGCAATAGCTAGAGTTTGGTGAGAAAAAGAGACAGAAGGCAGACCACTCGCTGTCCCTCATACTGTGGCAATCACTGTGCTGCTAACTCTCTCTCTCTCTCTCTCTCTCTCTCTCTCTCTCTCTCTCAGTAAGCTGATGTACATGTGCACAATACATTAAGAGCTGATAATAACAGATTGTCTGACTCCAGGGCTAGAAATAACCTTTACAAACACTCCCTTGTCCCCTATACATTGCTGTTGTGGGTATGTGACGCTATTTCAGTCTACTGTGTAATCATGCTTTAGCCTATAGTCGTATAATGCGTATTGAGCCTGAAAAGAATATCACAGTGAATTGGTCTGCGGTTTAATTTTACTGAACTTCATGTTACGTGATGTGAAAATAACAGCTCTTGCCAGAATTGTTGATATTTAAATGTCCTACATATGTTCTTGGACTTATTTCATTTAGATTAGTGTAAATTTGAGAACAGAGGACTAAAATGTCCCTTAACCATCCCCCCCCCCCCCTCTCTCTCTCTCTCTCTCTCTCTGTCCAACAGAATGTTTTAATTGAATGGTTTTACCCTGAGCTGCATTGTATGCTGATACATACACACGGCCAGAACAAACCAGATTAAATATCTAATCCTGCATACAGCAAGAGAAGGACAGAGTGTTTGTGTGATAGTGAGAGCCAGAGGGAGATAGAGGAAGTGAGAGAGTGATTTACACATGACCTTTGTCCCTCTGCAACGGATGAGAGATGAAGATCAGCGGTCCACTGGTGGCTGTCCATCAGAGATGACAGGACACACCCCATCTGTACACGAGTGTGTGTGTGTGTGTGTGTGTGTGTGAATGAAGCAGCTTCAGTCAGTCTAGTCTCTGCATCAGTGCTTTATAAGCCTCAATAACTGCAGCACAGAAACAGAGCCTGAGGCAAGGTGTATGAGTCCGTCATTTACATCAACTGGGATTGCTTCAGGACCCATATTTTATATTGGACATCAAGTGGTGACCCAATACAGTACCTAACCTCCATCTTTCATGCAGTCAGGGTCATATTTTCTTTCACCTTGTAAAATACAATTGCTTTTTGAGAATATGAGGGATGTTACACAACCTGTCTAGGTTATCGTCTGTCTGATTTGACTCGCTTTCACCAATTGACAGATAGATTTGCGGTGAAAGACTTTGATATCAAGATATGGGAAGCTTTTTCTTTTCACTTGAAATTTATTTTCTTGCTTTTATATATATTATGAAGGCAAGAAAAAAATAGAAATTAGAAACTTCTTATAGGCTGGTTGTTTTCACACACTGTGGCCACACAACTGTGTTCAAACACCTTATAAAAGAGATTTTTGCATTCTATGGCACCTTTAAAACACTTAAATCTTGGTGATCATATATATATATATGATATATTATATATTAGACAAAATTCTAAAGTTTGGGATCACCAAAATGTATGTGTTATAAGAATTATCTTATGTTCACCAAGGCTGCATTCATTTGATCAAACATCAAACATACAGTTATACAGTGATAGTAGTATAATTTAAAATAATTGTTTACCATTTTATATTTTCAAATGTCATTTATTTGGTGCTCAAGTGCTTATATTTTTGTGGAACTTGCGATACAATTATTTTACGACTCGTTAATGAAAGAACGTTCAAAAGAACTGCAGCTATGTGAAACATAAATGTTTTCTAACATTATAAATCACTCTTCTGTCACTTTTGATCAATTTAATGAATACTTGCTGAATAAAAGTATTAATTTCTCTCAAAAGAAATCTTACAGACCTCAGCAAATGACTTACTGTATAGTTGCTTCTGCATATTGCACTGGAATACAAGTTATTTTATAATAATAATAATAATAATTAATAATCATTCCTCACATTTATATAGCACTTTTCTGGGCCCTCAAAGTGCTTTACATAGAAGGGGGTAGTCTTCTCAACCACCAACAGAATGCATTTTGACTCTGAAAAGTTGCATTAAATTTCATAAACCTCATGAACTTTGCACGCCATAATAAATACATACTGGGTATACAGTGCATAGACACAAGTTCAAATCATCTGCATTCACCAGTATGAATACTATCTTTCACACTCACCTCTTTCAGCACAAACAGCCTCTCTTTCACCAACACTCATTCACACACTGGTTCTTACACACACACATACAGAGGCCCCTGGGCCACAGCCGTTGATGACAGCTGAACAGCCGGGGAATGTTTAGTAGCTCTGATACACAGACAGCACAACAGCTGCCCCCTCAGTGCTCCTCTCAATAGCAGAAAGAGAGAGTGACCAGCTACTGTCACTAGCCAACCCGACAGGAAGTAGCAACCTGAAACGGGAAATAAGTAAAGAGCGAAATAGAAGTGTGAAGCCAAAGGAGAAAGAGAGAGAGAGAGAGGGATTTCCTCCATATTCCATCTTAAATATTTCACACACTATTCCCCCTGGAGAAGGTAGATATCAGAAGCATGTCTTTCTATTCTTAACTCAGTGTCTCATGGCCCCCGAGTTTACTTAGCATGGGGAGCCCAAACACACACACACACACACCACTCAGACTCAGACACCCCGCTGGAAATTTATTTTGATGTTGTGGTTTTTCTGTTAATGATAAGAAAGTGGCTGGGGTTAGTTTAGTTTCTTAAGTGAATCTTTCTGCAAGTTACACTGTCACGCAAGTAGGTGGCGACAACTGACCATCTTTATGAGTAATCCATTTGAATTGTTCAATGAACAGATTCAAACAAAAGTGCTGATTCGACGAGGAACGAAAAGCTGACTATCCTTAATAGCAAGTCACTGAATCATTCACTTTGTTGATTTGTTCAAAAGAAAGGTGCATTAACAAAAAAAAAATTGATTATTTTTATAGTTGTGTTACATACGGAGTAGGTATATTTGAATAAGAACACTTTCATAACCATTAATAAAGTATGTTCTATATTGTATAAATGCGTGTACTGTATTTTTCGGACTATAAGTCGCACCTGGGTATAAGTCGCATCAGTCCAAAAATACGTCATGATGAGGAAAAAAAAACATATAAGTCGCACTGGACTATAAGTCGCATTTATTTAGAGAACTAAGAACCAAGAGAAAACATGACCATTAAGACATTACCGATTTCAGTGTATGCTACAGGAGCACTTAGCTGCATAGAGCGCCCTCTCACGGCTGTAGACGGTAATGTTTTCTCTTGGTTAATTTCTCTCAGTTCATGTCAAATTAATTTTGATAAATAAGTCGCACCTGACTATAAGTCGCAGGACCAACCAAACTATGAAAAAAAGCACAACTTATAGTCCAGAAAATACGGTATGTACCAACTGTTTTATGAATACGGAGAATTCAGAAATGCTTTTTCGCATTGTTTTTTGTCTACTATAGTAGAGACGTATGCATATTTGGATGCAGCTTATGAGTGAAGCAATGAATCATTCACTCTACTGATTATGAGTGAAATATTTGTAAATTTTGTAAATTTTCTTAATACTTTTTTTTTATCATGTACTCACCTTATTCCTTCTTACTATCCTGGCTGCTCTTTTGTAAATAATGTATGGGGAGAGTTGCTTTTGAGCTCTAAAAAAAAACAACAAAAAAATTTGTTAAAATGAGTCTGTATGACTAATGTACTATATTCAAAGCTTCTTAAGTCAGGGGACTGCTTTGTGTGAGGAGCAGACTGAAATTTAGTCTCTGACTGTGACTAGACAGTGCATTAAAACCTTGAGCATACACACACATTCCCACATGACGGCGGTACACATTTGAGATATATTTGATGTAATTTTGTTTTCTCATGACCACTTTAGTGAGACATACATACAGATATCCCAGCAGAATTGGCCGCGTTCCATGCATGTGCTGATAAACTGCACGATAATGTCGTTTATTAGCTCTTGGAGACAAAACACTATTAAATGATTTATTTGTTCCGCTATTTGCGAGTAAATGGCTTCATTAAATACACTAGAGCAGACTGAGGAGGAACACACACAGTGGGGGACGGCAGCGGGCCAAAGCTACTGCACACAACCACATGCGTCATTATAAAACACACTGTGCATATAAACCAGCACTCAGAGATGACTGATGTATTAGCTAATAAACAGCGCTTCTCTTAACAGGTAGTAAACAGAAGAGCAGATTAGAGCATCTCCGAACAATCCAGCCTCTTACTGCGGCCGAGTGCATAAAGAGCTCTGATGATTGCAGGGTAAACAACCAGCCATTATATATCAGAACAGTCTCTGCTGAAAAGATCTGATTACATTAGTGCATATTTTCAGGCTAGTTTATACTGGTCAGTGCTCAATTCAGATATAACACATTTTATGTATGCATTATTGTTACATTTTAGATTAATCTGAATTTAATATATATATATATATATATATATATATATTATACATGCATAAAATGCATACAATCAGATACTATAAAATGCACTGTTGCCATGCAGATGTCTCATATCATTCTGTGCTCATTTTCTTTGCGCATAATAACATCATTTAAACTCAGATTAATATTTAATGTCCATTTATGTATATTTTTGGTGCAGTGCATTAAGCGGGATGTAAGATCAGTCAGAAAAAGTCCAACTATGTTGTGTCTTGTATTTTGAAGGGTTCCTATGCAGGGATTTAAATACAAGCACTCATCGTCGTCTTTATTTATTTTTGAACATGCACTCTGTTTGGATGCTCAAAGATGATGCATGTTGGAAAAAAAAAAATGTTAAATTGAAAGGCAGGTCAAAGAGAGATGGTGGATTGGCTCTTAATTCTCAGAGTGCTTTGAGAGAGGTGCCAAGGCAGAAAGATGTATGGCAGCAGTGTTTACTCCACTGGCTCTCCGGTGAATAAACAAACCTCCTGCTAAATGGAAATTTAGACGCTTTCATACAAGCGTGTTTATGCTCTCGTTGGAGGTTTCGCTCCGGGCCAGGTGGCGTGGACTTGTTCTGCCGGGCTGATGGGGAACATTGGGCTCTTTCAGTGTTGTAACGGTTCTGTCCACACATGGATGACCTGGAGCCAAGCAAAATGAGAGGTCTCACATTAAAATGGAGGCTCAAATGATACCCAGCAAGAAGCAAACTCACAGTTCCAACCAGAAGTAAAACATGTGTATGTGTCAATGAGAAGTTCACTGACATTGCATAGATGTTGACAAGGAGAATATACAAAGCTGGAGATTGATATAAACAGCTAGGAGTGCTATACCTGCATGGAATATTCTCTCACAATTATTGTTATTTTAGTATTATTTATATTTAGTATTTATTATCATTTTAAATTACTTTTTCTTTTTATATTCAGTTTCATTTTAATTTAAACTAGTTTTTTCCTTTTTCTAAATTTTTCATCTAATAATTATTTTTTTATCTTTATTTTAATTACCCAAAACAATTTTTAGTACTTTTATATTTAACAATAGCAATCCTGACACAATCATATTGAATATGTCTGGCCACATCAATAAACCAATGTTTTTCTGTTCAGGGCAGATGGCAGCTCAGCACTTGCTGAGTACAGATCTGTTGTACAATACCCAGTTCCCATTCTCATTAACACACTCTGGGTCACCCACAGTTTTTTCCCACCTTTACCCTCACTTATCATCCAGCGGTGACAATCACACAAAGCTTCTGGATTCAGCGTATTCTTAGAAACCATAGATGGTTGCCAGCAACAACAGCTTGAAGCAAAGACGATGGGCTTGCTTAGATCAAAACATTCTTCTAGCATTGCTGCGTTTTGAGTAGTGCCACTGTGGCTCTCAAAGAGTCTCTCTTTAAACAGCAATTGAACGGTTGTTCTTTGTGCTGGGTAATGGATTTCCTTAATGTTGGAGTTTTTTCATTTTACTTTCGGCTTCTTTTGACACTATTGATAGCACAGAGAGAAAAGAAACAGGAAATGACGGAGGAACTGGATTAAGAAAAAAAGTTAGGATCAAACTCTTATTGCTAATATGACCACCACAGATCAGTGTGTCAGAGCATATTAAATAATCACCTTTTAATAATCATCAAAAGGTCTGTATTGTTTTGTTTTAAATAAATATTAAATCTATAATAATTAGGGATGCATTAAATTGATCATATGTGACAGGAAATATTAAGTTTGTTACAAAATGTTTTTTATTTCGAAAAAATTGTGTTCTTTGAATCTTTATATTCATGTGAAATATCAAGGAATCCTGAAAAAAAAAATTCCATGGTTTAAAGAAAAAAGCAAAATGTTTCAAACTGTTTTTAACTGTAATAATTTTTCAATATTCCATTTTTCCAAACTTCTGAATTTTATTGTATCTCTACTTACTTATTGGATCAGTTCATGTGAAATCTGTGTTCTGTAGTAAATCCTGAGCAGTACGTCATGACTGTGCGGTTGCCATATTTTAACCAATTTTTTATTTATTTATATTTTTCCTTCATAGATTTGACTATCAAGAGCTGCTCCACAACTCCACCTTCTGTCTTGTTCCCCGCGGTCGGCGCTTGGGGTCGTTCCGTTTCCTGGAGTCTTTGCAGGTAAAACATTTTTCAATTCATAATTATCACGTGACGTCACACCGTTACAGGTGCGTCCACATGGAGGGCAAAACTAGGCCCTCCACTGACCGCCAGTTATTTTTATGAGGTTTGCATTAAGTAGTAATGTAGTAAGACAGTGATATTGAAATGCCAAGTTCAGTATACACCTTATTTATGATGCATACTTTGTACAGGCAAGCAGATAAACCCAGAATATAAATGCAATTCGCAAAGATTAATAATAAATGTTTTCCCATAAAAAAAAACAAAAATAAAAACATAAGGAATACACATAACCATTTAGTGCATTGCATTCATGTTACGCATTAATTTGCCTGCATACATAAAGCACGCATCATCAATAAATGCTGATAGTTTAATATCACTGTTTTAAAGGAACTTTAAGTGTTTAAACATTAAATATTTTACAATGTACCCCTGTTTTTGGTTATTGAAATATTGCGGCTGGTGATTTATATGGATTGTTAATGGCCAAAACTTGCTTTTTGTCCACATATATGTGTTTTATTCTTTTGAGAGGTCATCTAAATATTTTTGAATTGGAACAGATAGAAATTGACAACACGGATGTTTTGCCCGCCGGGTCTTCGAGCCAGTCACGTGACTGAAACTATGAATTGACCTGAAAACTGAATACAACCAAGTTTGCTTCAACAAGCCTTTTAGAGATGCGAGAAGGGTTTGGCAGACTATGAAAACAGTCAGGTTTCAGAGTCTCCCAGATAAACAGCACATTAACTGCCGAGTGGAAAACTTCCCAGGCGCATATATTCTTGGCGTCCTGGTGGTGTGTGTGAAAGGGCCGGAAGCTCACGGAGGGTGCCTTTGCTTCGACTCTGCCGAGCTGCGCTGAATGGATAAATCCACAGAACGGTGGCTTTGGCAGCCAGCTCGGCCCTCACACTGATTCCTCGGCACTCCCTCGCTCTACTCCTCTGTGTTTGTCTCCCTCTGTGCTTTTCTGAGTTCCATAGATCTCTTTTCTTTGGAGGCAGCCAAAGCCACAGAAAGAACTGACAATTACCAGTACTGCTGAAAATTCTTGAACAGAGGTTCTCGAACATTTCAGGCCAAGTAGCACCTAGTCGGGGGCAAATTTGGGATTTCAGAGGTGGCCAACACTAAACATTTTCCAATCACAGGTTGTGGACCGTTACAGCCCTGTTACACTCCTGCATCAGTCACGATGTTCCTTTTCATTTTTTTAGCCGTGGGTACATTGAGATCTTGGTACATTGACAGCCTACGGACTGTGTGAGTGACATAATGCCATCTTTTGATTAATATCCATATCCTTGAAATTAAGATAAATCATGTTTCTGTCTCATCAATCTTTTGACTGGCCCTTTTGCAGATCTGTGGACGGATGCTACTAGTCTAGAACAGCATCTAAAAGAAAAGCTAATTTAGAAAGTATTTCATTGCAGATTTACACATTGATATACAAACTTTTCAGTCCATTTCAAAGCTTTAAAGAGCCACACAGATGGGAAATCAAAAATTACCTGTATTACAGTGTATGATGTAGCTGTCCATCAGTGTAAACAATGTGCAAAGTAATTAAACCAAAAAGTACACGATTTATAAAGTTATTGGCTTCTAAAGTAAGGAGTCGACTCTGAATCGCTGAAACGAGTCGTTATAGATTTCAAATCTTTTGCCCATCTCTATGTACGTCACTAGGAACACTTTGCATAATAATCTCCGCCCGTGTTGGGAGAAACGGAACTCTGACCTGCCCCCCCCCCCCCCCCCCCCACACACACACACACATACACACAGACGCTCTGTTTGGTGTGATAGCATCATGTCGAGGAGACCGTTTGTTTTATTTTCACTGCCAAAGAATGAAGATCAGAAGAACCAATGGCTAAAATTCATTTTCACCACAATACCAGAGCAGTACAACAAATCCCTTTTGTTGTGTTCACAACATTTCACTGATGACTGCTTTTCTAATCTCGGTGAGTACAGCAGGATTTTCATAGCATTTGGCCATAAAAGAGGGTTCATTACCAACTTTATTTAGATCAACAAGCATTTCCGAATCACAACGCGAAGTATGATTATGAAGTTATGTGTCTGTTTTCTCCCGAGCGTCTTATCAGTATGTGTGCTGTCTGCAGCCTGTCTGCACTGATCGTCATGTACAAACACGTCATTGAAATGAAGTGTAACAAGTGCTGCTAACAGATAATCTGTGATAAAGTAATCCATATGAAAACAACGCGATGTCTAGTTTTTCATGTCTCCATTCGTTATCTAATGTGACCACGCCCCCGCGCTGAACGGCTATTCAGATTCAAACTGAAGCGCGCGGTTTGAATACACCAACACAGAAGAAAAAGCAGCGAGACTGTTCAAGTTTTTTATTTTACTGTTTGCTTCGCGATGAGAGGAATAAGGCATAATTCACCCCAAACAGATGCTAACGCATTGTTTACCATGAAGTTGTGTGCGGAACAACCAATCAAAACTGACTATGTTAGTTGACCAATCAGAACACAGTATGCTACCGAAAGGTGGGGTTTAAGGAAACTGAAACTTTTGAACAGCTTCGCGCGAACCGTTTGGGGATCTCTGAGAATTGAGATAATTTTAAAATGATATTTTGACAAAATTACAATGTTTTTTAACCTTGGATGGATTTAAACCTATTGTACAGGACTTATAAACAGTGATAGGAAGCTTAGAATTTTAATCTTACTGGCTCTTTAATATTATATATATTTTTGGAATCCTGTCTAGTCTGTCTAGAAGTGCTTGGAATTTTTCTAACATACATTATCGATAGACTTAATAAAATAAACATGTTAAAATGAAATGCCGTTTTTAATACTGAGATTATTTATGATTATTTGTTACCAAAATAAACATATTAATATAGTTATCCCAATTTAAGGCTATTTAAGATTTCCAAGTAACTTGGCAACTAAAATACAATAAAACATTTTTTTAAGTATAAAATGAAATAATAAAGTGTAGTCACAAACGTGTGATAAGTAACATTTATTATTAATATTGATTAGATTAAATACCAGTGAATATAGTTAATTATTCTAACGGTATGTAATTCATGGTTTCCAAGCAACATGGTACTTAAAATAAAAATCTAATAAAATGTAGTCACAGGTGTGTTTAATAATAAATGAAACAAAGTATGTATAATTATCAGAATAAATACAAAGTAATATAGTTCATCATCCTAATTGTAAAATGTTATTGGTTTCAACATGGCAATTAAAATAATATGATAATATACTGTTTGTGGTATGAATTGTACAGTGGCTTCAAACGTGACTCATCCAATTAATGTCAGAACAATCTGTTTTATAACTCTATATGGATCATAAAAACAGCAGTTTAAATGAAAAATCTTGGTATTGTAAATTAGTACTGCAAAAAAAAAATCCACAAAATACAGCATGAGAACCAGCGTTCAAGAAGGTCCTCTGACCCCTATCGTACAGATCCCGCTTTCTTTCTCTCTAATGTCACAACCACTCTGTGGTGCTGATTCCTCGACACACTCCTTGCAGAAAAATGGCAGTGCAAGCAACCACGGAATGGATCAGTGCCAAGATGGATCCGTGCTAGTCGGGCGGCCCTAGAGCTATCATCCCAGTGCATGAAACAAAGGCCAGCTTCTGGGTCTCTGTGGGCTTAGTAGGCCAAGGTAGCAATCAGTCACCTGAAGCAATTTGTTGCTGTCCGCCTATGTGTCCTCTAACGCTGTTTAGGATGAAAGCATGGCTGCACGCGGCTAGAGGGGGTGCGTTTGATCTTGGCCCGTTCTTAGGATTACACTCTCTTGTGATTTAATTAAAAATCTCGCTGAAGACCAGAATATGAGCTGAATGTCGAAAAGAAGAAGAAAAAAGACAAACAATGAATCTGGGAGGAAAAGTAGAGCAACATCAAGATGGAATAGTAAACAAGAGGGAAGGCGAGCAACTCCACTTCAATAAATCATGGACCCCTGTTCCTCTCCTGCCTCACCCTCGTATTCGGGGCGAGGGAGATGGGGCAATTAACACATCTGTCTGTTGGTGTGTTTGATAAAAATGCTGGATGGGAGCAACGAGTCGTGCACAGGCCCCTCTGAGACTTTGTGTATATTTCAGTGCATTTGGGGTGAACTTTGTCTGTTGTCTTGTGTGTGCATTTATTTCTCATTAGATAAATTGATTGTGCTGATGTTAATTATAGTCTAAGCCACTTTCTGTCTCTTGTGGTTGTATCCCTCACAGGCCGCTTGTATCCCGGTGTTACTCAGTAACGGATGGGAGTTACCCTTCTCTGATGTCATCCAGTGGAACCAGGCAGTGATCGAGGGCGACGAGAGACTGTTACTACAGGTAACAGCCCTTCCTGTGAAGTACACGAATGTCATGTTCCTGAGAAGGGAATATAAGGATGGGAGAAGCTATTAATTAAAACATACACTGGTAGTTGAAAAAAAAAAACATATGCACAAGCAATTTTTTTATCATGAATATTTCATATTAATATATAAGGGAAAGTGTTAACATTCGTTAAAATATTATGTATCATGTAGTAGTATAATGAACTAACAACAAACATTTTAGAGCATTTGTTAATCTTAGTTCATGTTTATATATGCTGTTTCTTTGAACAACAAAGAATCCTGAAAAAAAATTTTTTTTTTTTTTACAAAGTTTTCACAAAAATATGAAACCAAAAAATGTAAATGAAAATGGGGATTTCTTACATTATTTAATGCACTAATTAAAATAATGAATTACTCGTAATTCTAAACACACTGGTTTTTAGCGCAACTACTTTTTACCGTTTACTGCACTTTGTCATTCGCCCTTTGTTAGTTATTTACAAATAAATCAGAAGTCTCGCACATTAACAGAAAATAGTTTACTTCCGCATGGAAAAATAATGTAGGGTTGGCTACTGTTGCATTTCACTGCAAAACACTTTCGGCATTGCTGCATATTTTTGTCTTGAAGAGTTTGTGGAGATGACAGGTAGAAACTCAATACGAAGGTTTTTATAGGAATACCAATTAACCTCACCGGTTAATTATTTGCCACTTTGTTCCTTCAGGTACCTTCTACGGTTCGGGCTGTGGGCATTGACAGGGTGCTGGCTCTCAGACAGCGTACACAAATGCTCTGGGAAGCCTACTTCTCCTCCGTGGATAAGATTGTACTCACCACACTGGAGGTGAGTGTTGGGTCATCTTAGATGTGTAGCATACAGCAGCGTGTCTGACAGAGAGGAAAGTCTGTCAGGGGAAATTAGACCAGTGAAGAATGCCATGCATCATTAGCACATACTTAGTCGCCTGCCCCTAGGTTAATTGGCAAATGGAATGTAAATTTTGCACAAAAGTATGGCGTTGGTTTCCCCCTGCTGGCCAGCTGGTGAAACTGATCATCTTTAAACTGATGGGGATTAAGTGTCTTTTTGATTTGATTTGATTGGATGTGATTGTTATATTGAATGCTACCGTTTGATGTCTGTCAGATAATAAAGGACAGAGTGTACTCGCACATCTCCAGAAATAAATTCATGTGGAATGCCTTACCTGGAGGGCTGCTGGTTCTGCCCGAGTACTCGACGCACCTGGCACACTACCCCTTCTATTACTTAAACCTTGGTAAGCTTGTGCCAGATCTTTTATACACACACACACACACACACATATATATATATATATATATATATATATATATATATATATATATATAAATATATAGTATGCATATTTATTTAGAAATGGAATGCATGTTGTGCCGTACTGTCCATTATTGGTATCAATGGTTCCATAAAGAGCTCCATGTATCTTTCCATTGAACAAAATGTTCTTTATAGTGGAGGGAAAAAAATTCTTTAGATTATTAAAATGTTCTTTACAAGAAAAACAATTATTTGAGGTAACCAAAATGGTTCTATGACATTGCTGTGAAACCACCTTTTTAAGGGTGTACTGCCTGAATAATAATTTTAACAGAATAACAAGAAATAAAATAATGAATAATCACAAAATGTACATAAAAAAAAGAATACACATTTTTTTAAACAATTGTGTTCTTAGTTGTTGTCACATGACCTCATTAAATATGTTGCATGTTTTATTCAATGAATAAAATCCACTTATCTTAGCTATTTAGCATTTCCATCATATTTTGTGTAAAATAAGTTTTATGATATATAAATAAAATGAGTCAAAAAAGATGTTAATAATCATGGGTGATATTCATTCATTCAGCAGTTCATTTGTCACACTGTAAGGTTGATTATACTGCATTATGGGATACATTTTGGCAAAAGTAATAGAAGATCAGATGCGTACTGCAAAAAATTTAATTTGTTTGGTAGCAGTGTTTGTTATTGTTAACTAAAACTACAACTATTAAAATTAGGGAATTTAAATTAAAATATAAATATTAGATCAACTTAATTGATTAAAATAAAATGTAAAAAAAGATTTAATGAAAATTATAAATAAGTGTACTGAAATTACTATAACTAAAACCTTTATATATATATATATATATATATATATATATATATATATATAAAGCTTATTAGAATGTTTTTTTAATAATGAAAATGAATAAAAGCACACAACAAAATGACTAAAACATAAGCAAAAATTAAAATGAAAACTGAAAATAGAAAAATAAAACCCAAGTCAAAATATGAATAAATACTATAATACTAAAATAACACTGTGGCAGTTTGCTGTTCTAAATATTGTGCCAATGAGCGCTATACAAAGTGTAATATCTACAAGTATGTACAGTAGTCCTATCCATTAGTGCCTTAATGGCACGGATGCTCACTCTATTTCCTCTGTTGATGTAGGAATCAGCCCAGGTCAGGAGTTCACTGCTGTAATTCATGCCACCTCACCTCTGGTCTCCCAGTCTCAGCCAATCATGAAGCTCCTTCAGGTCGTCTCCAAGTCAAAATACTGCTCACAGGTACCGCACCGTCAGTGTTGAGACTAATATTAATCTCTACAAACTTAAAGTAGCACCTTGCTTGGGTTTCTTGTCAGATCATCATCCTGTGGAACAGTGAGAAGCTGCCCCCTCACCGGAGTAAATGGCCGCCTATGCCAGTGCCCCTTATCATCACAGATGGCAGACGGAGAGTGAGTATTCAAGTGAGAGAACAGTGGAGTCATGTCTGTGAGCGGTGGCGAGATCTTGTGCTCTCTCACTCAGCTCTTTTCTCCGCCACCTTCTGTGTTCACAGACGAGCAGCCGTTTCCTGCCACATGCAGCGATTGAGACGGAGGCAGTTCTGAGCCTGGATGAAGACACGGTGCTGTTGACCAGCGAAGTATAAAACAATATATATATAAACTTACATTTATATCTTTTCTTATTTTCTAAGTTAGTTTTTTATCAAATATATATTCTAGTAGATGCCTCAGGTCATAGAAAGTGTCTAAATAAAATAAATCAGATTACATGCGACTACATTTTGACATGTGTCAAGGCCAGTTCATGTTTTTCCTCTCTAATCTGACACTTCCAGATCGATTTTGCTTTCCACGTGTGGCGGAGTTTCCCAGAGAGGATTGTTGGCTACCCTCCCAGAAGCCATTTCTGGGACCCTGTAAAAACAGCCTGGGGCTACACCTCTAAATGGACCAATGAGTACTCCATCGTCCTCACCGGAGCGGCGTTTTATCACAGGTAATTGGCTGCATCTGACATATCCTGACAAGACAGTGTGTATTGATGTCTCTCACGCTTCGTCAAGCTCTCTAACGTGATCTGCAGAGACGGATTATGTGTTGATGTCTTTGTGTCTCAAAGGTACTACCATCACCTGTTCTCTCACTACCTGCCCTCCTCTCTGCGTGCGCTGGTGGACCGCACTTCTAACTGTGAGGACATCCTGATGAATTTCCTGGTCTCCTCTGTGACACACCTGCCACCGATTAAAGTAGCGCAGAGGAAGCAGTACAAAGAGATGCCCACCCCACAGGTGAGTCCAAAGACCAAATTTTGTACTTGTGATTCTGTTCATACCCCTTGCAGAACATGCAATATCTTAATAATTTAACACAATTAGCAGAATCATAAAATCACATGTTATTTTTATTTACTAATGTCCTGAATTAGCAGTTTCACAAAACAGATGTTTCACAAAACAGAACTTGCTCAAATAAGCCAGTTCAAAGGTTTACATACCTTTGAATCTTAAAGGCATAGTTCACCCAAAAATGAAATTTTCTGTCATCATGTACTGACCGTCACGCCGGTCCAAACCCAAGATCTTGGTTAGTCTTCTAAAGAGAAATGTAAATATTTTAAATATAAATGTGATGTGTTTTTAATGTCTTATATTCTGTACACTCTAAGGGCACGAAGATGGCCCCATGGGCGAATCCCGAGCACTTTACCCAGAGGCAGGAATGTGTCAACACTTTTGCAAGCTGGTTTGGTTACATGCCTCTAGTGCACTCTCAGTTTCGCCTGGACCCCGTACTTTTCAAGGACCATGTGTCCGTCCTGCGCAAGAGGTACAAAGACCTGGAGCGCGTCTGAGCCAAGCTGAACAGAGTGGTGACGGGTCACAAACTGATACTGATGCTGACGGAGACACTTCAGCTCTGTCTTTTACTAGCTGCTAGCTTGTGGTAGCCAGTTTGGTGGACAAGAGACGGGTTTTTTCCCTCTTATGACCAGTTCTCAGATTATGACTGGCAGCTTCATGGCTGAGAAAACATCATAGATCGGTTAATCATTCCAGCAGCTGTTTGACTGGAGGAGTATGTAGCGTTAAGGGAGCCTAATGGTGCTGTGGATGTCACTCACATGACAGCGAGTCGAAAAGAAACGGACTGATTACATGATGTGCTAATTACATGACCAATAAAATTATTCCAAAATGCAAACCGTGTCTGTATTTGTGAAATGATGCTTTCATTTAGCTGTTTCATGCAACTATGCCTAAAGAAAATCCATTATTTTTCAGACAATTTAAAGATGAAATAGATTATTAGGCTAACATTTATATTGAAGTTTATGGCAAAATTTATATTTACAGATGCACTGGCAAATGATTCTTATGAACCAATTGTGATTAATTGTTTAAAAATATTCTTGAACTAATGTTTCACCGGTTTGAATCTCAAAGAGCAGTTGCTAAATCAATCTTCAGCTTTCAGAGTGAAATTGAAATGAAGCTTTGTGCACTTAAGAGTTTGTGAAAATTATTGTAATTACTGATTGGTTGTTCATACACCATTTAGTTCAAGATTACTGTACATCTTGTAGTTTTATTATTGGCTGGTGTGACGATTTTAAAAAGCATACACTACAGTTCAAAGGTTTCTTAGACTTGCACCAAGGTTGCATTTATTATACAATAAACCCAGTAATGAGAAATATTATTACAATTCAAAAAACAACCATTTTATATTTTCATATATTTTGTAATATTTATTCCTGTTATGGCACAGCTGTGTCTAATATGCCGATTTGCTGTTCAAGAAACATTTCTTATTATCATCAATGTTGAATTTTTTTTGTTTTTGAAAAGACATACGAGTTGTTTTTCTGTTTTTCTTTTGTATAAAAGTCTTAAGTGTACAAAACCTATCAGTCTACAATTCATTAGCTTCTTGTTAGACGACCCGTCCCCCAGAAGGCAGATTATCAGGAGTGTAATGCAGAGCTCAGGGAAACACACACTCTACCTGAGTACATATGTGCTGAGGAGCAAGAGTGTGAAACACATCACACAGTTCGACGCACAGAAGACGGAAGTGTCAGCAACGTTATTTACAAAGCTCAGTCCTCAGTGCTCATTTATCATGCCAACAACATGGCTAGCTTACATTATCAACATGGCATTCACATTATTTCCTGTTTCTGATGCTAATTCAGCGCTTTGATGAAGCAGTTATTAATCAGAGCATTGTGATTTAAGGTTGTAAATGAGGAAGGACCTCAAAGAGCTGCAGTGAAGAGTCTGATCTCATTTGTCAAGATGAAATATTATGTGGCATTTGCAAGAGTAGTGAACGAAAGGCAGTCTGCCATCCACTGCTATCTGTGCTAGAGTGAGAAGACCATAGATGAGGATTCACGGAAGATGGTCAGATGTCCACTGTCATTTTCGCATGGTGAGCATGGCATTGACATCCCACAGGAGGTTCCTCATCTGATCCATTAGCACCTTCATCTCCTGGTTCTTCTGCCTCACTTTCTGTTAAAAAACATTATATAGGAAGCTGAGTGCACTATTAATAATTAATATTAATATTATTAATATTAATAAAAAATAATTTCTGAAATTTCTATTTATCAAACAGTCCTGAAAAAAATTGTTTCCACAAAAAATATTAGGCAGCAGAACTGTTTTTAGCATTGATAATAATAAGAAATGTTTCTTGAGCATCAAATCAACATATAAGGATGATTTCTGAAGGATCATGTGACACTGAAGACTGGAGTAATGACTGCCATCACAGGAATAAAATGCATTTTAAATTGTAATGATATTTCTCAATTTTACTTTATTTTAATCAAACACATCTTAATTTATATTTTAAATCTAAAAAAAAATACAATTTCTTAATTTAAAGGCTTTATATTTGCAGATTGGACTATATATTTGCAGATTAGAATAAAAAAATTATAATAGCATCAAAAATACTTTTTTAATGACAAATCCACATTTGAAAATGACAAAGTCTCTTTGAAGTAAATAGGGTGTTTCACCCAAATAAATAAGCATATCTTGTAGATGTAATAGTATGTTCAGAGATACTAATGGTGAATGGAACAAACCTCTAGAACCTCCTGTCTCTCCTGAATAACAGCTGGGCTGCACGGCTCCGCTCTCACAGGAGTCGTCTCTTCTCCCACATACGGAATCAGCTGGAAGGACGAAAGCAAAACACATTATTGAAATTATATTTGTACTTATAACCATCTCCTGGAATGTAATCATCTTTGAATGAATAACAAAAAAGTCTGAGATCAATAATGGGAAAAGATTTCATTTTACATCTTTTGGCATTTAATGCTAATTTTAACAGCAAATTTGACAAGAAATATGGCTTTTCACTCATTAAAATATGAAATACCATATTTCCAATGCAGTCTCAGACTTCTGGGCCCTACTGAATTATGTATATATAAAATAATTCATAATATCTTACTATATGAACCATAAAATCCTGATGTATCAAACAAGATTCAAAACAAAGCACATTACAAATTTTATATATAAATCAAAAGAAAAATTATATATATACACATACACACACAAACACACACACTGGTTAAAACTTTTGCATTTAAAGAAGTTTAATTAAAATATTTCATATGTAAGGCTTTACAGGGTTAAAATATAAATAAAAAAAAGGATATTTCCACATGCATTCAAAATACACTCCTTTACTTTCTATAAAAATGCAGACACAAATTTAAAACATCTAAAAATGCATATTAAATGAATTTCAACTGTGACCTAAGAGGCGAGTCATAATAAGTGAAATACCCCTTAAATATTTAATAGGAAAAGGGCTGAGATGATCAAAAGACCACATGAACAAACAGAAGAGCTTTATTGTGCATCAAACATTGATAAGACTCACCTCAGCTGGAGACTCCTGGAGGTCAGGTTTCAATTCTGCACAGCGTTCATACAGTAGACGCAGCTTACGGAAGAGTAGAGTCAGCTGACGCAGATGCTCCTGCAGCTTCCCAAAGCGATCCTGATACGCTGCTTGACTCTGTGTCACACCGTTGGGAAGCTAGAAGACACACAACCAGATTTAAATATACCCGTTTCCCAAATGCACTAGTCTTTTGTCTTTGAACACAGTGCCACAATGAAATTTATTATCCAGTATTTGGAATGGGCTTCTCAAGCTCAGAAATATTTTATGCATGTCCAAATAAAAATATAAATTTTCTTTCATATATTTTGTAGGTTTTATTTCTAATGTTTGCTTTTGATTTGAATACATCTTTATGCATAGGAATATAAGAATCATCCACTTTCCACATTTTAACCTGTCAAATTAATTTCTCGTCAAATTGCAAGCTGATACAGTGTCAGCATGCAGCACAATTTTGCTTCTGATGTAACAAACGAAACGGAGACAAATAAAGGAGAAACATTATTCTGTGAGCTTGATTTCCTTAAAGGGTTAGTTCACCCAAAAATGAACCTTTTTTCATTATTAACTCACCCTCATGTCGTTCCAAACCCGTGAGACCTCCATTTATCTTCGGAACACAGTTTAAGATATTTTAGATTTAGTCCGAGAGCTCTCAGTCCCTCCATTGAAACTGTGTGTACGGCATACTGTCCATGTCCAGAAAGGTAAGAAAAACATCGAAGTAGTCAATGTGACATCAGAGGGTCAGTTAGAATTTTTTGAAGCATCGAAAATACATTTTGGTCCAAAAATAGCAAAAACTACGACTTTATTCAGCATTGTCTTCTCTTCCGGGTCTGTCATAAGACAGTTCAAAACACACAGTTTAGTGATATCCAGTTCGTGAATGAATCACTCAATGTAACCGGATCTTCTTGAACCAGTTCCCAAATCGAACTGAATTGTTTGAAACTGTTCGCGTCTCCAATAAGCATTAATTCACAAATGACTTTTGCTGTTAACGAACAAAAGATTGACTCAAAAAAGACCAAGACGCAAAAGACCGTTTTCTTCAGCCGGTTTATTGAATCGAACTATCCGGAAGAACCGATTCGCAGAAAAGAACCAAACTTCCCATCACTACTGGTGATCTGAAAACCGATGTAACCAGTTCTTGACTCGAAAACGAGTCAATCATTTGTTCGTTATCTGGCTCGGCTCGGTGTTCATCTTCAGTTCTCTCTTCACAGCAGTTCAGTCAGTGTACTGTTTGAGTAAATGAATTACTCCGGGATATTGGTTTGTTTTAACTCAGAGGGAGCGTCAGCCACATTAAAAACAGTTAACAGCTTTAGTAATTTGTGGATTAATGCTTATTGGAGACATGAACGGTTTCAAATAATTCAGTTCGATTTGATGAACTGGTTCAAACAGATCCGATTACGTAGAATAATTAGTTCGTTAACCGGATATGACAAACTGCTTTCTTTTGAACTATCATAACAGACACAAAAGAGAAGACAATGCTGAATAAAGTCGTAGTTTTTGCCATTTTTCTGATGTCACATGGACTACTTTGAAGATGTTTTTCTTACCTTTCTGGACATGGACAGTATACCATACACACAGCTTCAATGGAGGGACAGAAAGCTCTCTGACTAGGGGTGTAACGGTACATGTATTCGTACCGGAACGTTTCGGTACAGGGCTTTCGGTACGGTGCACGTGTGTACCGAATGACGGAATGCAAAATTTAGTGAGGGGAACATAAGTAAATTTTCGTGTTTCCAAACAAACATCTTAAGTGGCGGAAGTCTCCGCGTTCAGCACGAATCCCGCCCTGCAGCTGATTCTAAGGCCGGCGACACACTGGCCGCGTGGCGCAAGCGTCTCAACTGCGTGGCATGTCCGTTTTTCATTCGGTTCCCATGTTAACAGGAGCTTGCAGACTGCTTGCGTGAGACGCGCATCACATTCTATTTTTATTTTATATATATTTTATTAAAAAGTATTTTTTTTTAAAGTGTATAGTAATAAACAACCTGCAGTTTAATGTTTGCACTTCTTTTCTCTTACTGTACCGAAAATTAACCGAACCGTGACTTTAAAACCGAGGTACGTACCAAACCGTGATTTTTACCATTACACCCCTATTTCTGACTAAATCTTAAACATCTTAAACTGTGTTACAAACAGTGTTGCCAACTTAGCGACTTTGTCGCTAGATTTAGCGACTTTTCAGACCCCCATAGCGACTCTTTTCCAAAAAAGCGACTAGCGACAAATCTAGCGACTTTTTTTTTGACAGACCTTATTTAGTCTCTGAGACTCTACGACACTGCCGCACGAGCTCTCTCTCTCTCTCTCTATCTCTATCTCTCTCCCTCTCCCAGCGTGCACACACGCCTCTCTCTCTGTGCATCTGTTATGTTCGGCGAGCAGAGAGGAGCAGCACTTTCAGTTAAAAAATATATTCTGTTGCTTCTAACTCTATTTTACATACAAGTATAGCCGAAATCACAGTACAATCATTATGTTAATCTTATGTGTATGTGATTTCATTAGACATTGTCATAAATAGGATTTGAGAGCTGGTTATGTAGTCTTAATGGACCGCGTTTCATTCATTATAATATTAATTCCGTTGTCGGACAACAGAAACATTAAAATATAATAATTAAAAACTTGTATTGAAAATTTTAGCTGCCTTAAAATGCATTACATGAGCACAGAAAGGGCAAGATAATATGACGCACTTACGTCATGAATATGCTAATTAGCGTGTGACGTCATCTAGTGACATTTAGCGACTTTTCAGTCAGGGTTTAGCTACTTTCCATTGAAAGAAGTTGGCAACACTGGTTACAAAGATGAATGGAGGTCTTACGGGTTTGGAACAACATGAGGGTGAGTCATTAATGACATAATTTTTCATTTTTGGGTGAACTAACCCTTTAAGACTGGCCTGTTTTATTAAAATCATAAGGGCTTTTATAAAAATGGAAGACGCTTTAAGAAATACTACATTTCAAACTCATCAATATGTTCATTTAGTATTAGAGAATCAAATGTGTTTAACATTTTTATTATTTTCATTTTTTAGATGATGATGTGATTATAAGGGATGTTGATATTAATCAAAATGTCATAGTTCGTTGCTTTATTTGAACTTTTGACATTTCTATTTTCACATCCAAAAGCTGAAAAAAACAAATATATAAATAATACAAATAATGGTATAATTATATGTCCTGATTTGATCAAATTGACTTTTTTCATAATGAAACAGCTATGAATGACTAGCTACTAGTCGTACTACGCACTAGCGTCAGATCCCATGCAAGTTAAAATTAAATGGCGTGGACGCAAACTCACCTGGGTAGCCCGTGTGATCTGGAAGATCTCCATAGTGCGCGTGACGATGTCCTGGACCGTCTCCTGACCGATGCGGCACAGGTAAACGGGAGAGATTTCCCGCAGGGCACCTTGTGGGGGCATCCCCTGCTGCGCGAGGCCAGGAGGCAGGTGTGTCTGCTGCTGAGGGGGCATGACAGGGATACCTGGACCAAGAGCCTTCTGAGGGAGCGAAGCAGACATCTACAAACAGAGAGCATTCACTAAATCAGCTAAACACGAAAGTGGCGGGGGGATACTACTTAACGTTACCTGTTTATTTGTGAATGGATGAGACTAAAGGGACGAAGCATTAAATCAGCGCTCAGAGTTCGCAGTAATGTTCCGCTCCTTCTACAGAAACTCACCGCGCGTATCGACGTTACTCCTGGTCCGTAAACACTTTAATTCTGGTAGGAATAACTGCTAAATAAATGCGGGACTTCTACACTCTCTCACATTCAAACATTTCAAACAGAGGAGCCGTAGCCATGACCTGTTTCATCATTTCCTGTTTCCTGTGTTACAGAGGAACCTCTAAATCCAGTCACGAAAAGCATAACATTTATTAATTAACAAATTTGCTTATGTTTTATATTTTGGGCTCTAATAATATTTGTATTATATCATAATAATGAAAATATACAATTAATACAATTATTAATTATTTTATTCATATTCTATTAATGAAATTCTATCATTAAAAATATACATTTACAATAATCAGTACTGTGTCTATTTTTAGTGTTTTTTTATTTGTTTTTGTTTTTTTATTATTTTTAGATTTTGGTATTAAAAATGTTAATAGTTATATTATTGCTATTTGTGGTCTAAGTATTCATGTGCCTAATGTACCTCGCTTTGCTATTTATTACATTGTATTTGAATTTTCATTATACAGAAACATTACTAAACGTGCTCCATATTAAAAATAAATAAATAAATCACCGTTTGATATCATATTTTTGTTATTTCATTCCACATACACAGATATTGAGATAAGAAAGAAAGAAACAAAAACATATTTCCCAATGTTGCTGTTTTCCTTTCGTTTACCGACGACTATTATTTTGAAATCCAGTTCTCTCATTATTATGTCTCGCGAGTTTTTCCGTCTCGATGTAGCTGCAACGTGCGCATAAAAATAATCCTGCTTGTCACCGGGTTTGTTCGTGGCATATGGTATGTATTTATGGCTTTTTGATTGATTTACACTAATCTTCGTAAATTATAACATTCATATGTGTTGAATATGATTTTAAAATGTTTAGTTTTACATTTGCTTGCTACTCAGTCAACTCTTATTAGCTCTTTAATACAATAATAAATAATTAAACGACAGTCATTTAACTTAACTATACAGCTCTGTGATTTAACCTGACGTGAACTCTTAAACATGTTAACCTCCTGTCCTTAATATGCCTTAAGTATTTTTCTGACATATTGAAGCACAATCAGTCATTTAAACACCAGGCAATATATCATGTTTACATTTAGACTAGTGTCTGAAGCAGTTAGCATAACTTCTAATGCGTGAATATCTGATGATTGTTCACAACTTGGCCCAGAAGATGGCAGAGAATGGATGTCATCTCAACCCAGAGGAAGTCTGTGCTGCACAGTGTCCATCCAGTGCGGAGCCGACTTCAGCAGAAGGGTGCAGTTCTGACCCCAGTGGTCTGTCTCCATCTCAGAGAGAGGTTCTGGAGCGCTGTCTACATGCTCTCAATCATGCCAAGAATGACAGCCACATTTTAGCAGCCCTTCTCTTGGTAAACAACAACAACTTATCCTCCTCATCTAAATTATGCAGAAAACATAGATTGTATTGCTCACTGTTATCTCTTGTGTTTAGATCACAAGGTTGTGTCCAGCAGGACAGCTGGATACCGGGACTCTCCATCAGCTTTTTGAAGCGGTAGGCTTTAATCTGCCCGCACGCCTTCTGGTGACAGCATTTCGGGGTGGCGACAGCTCCAGGTTGCCCCCGGAGGAGTTGATCTCTCTGGGCACTGCTCTGCTGGCGGCTCTCAGCACAGACGCAAGCATGGTTGCTCATCCACAACTTCTCAGCACAGTGCCTCTGATACTGAACATACTGGAGAACGGACCTAACCTGAAAGATAATCAAACACAAACATTTGGGAATGAAGACCAGAGTGGTTCTGGATCTCAAACTGAAAGTGCCACAGATTCCCAGACCACTTCTAGTATGTCTACCTTGGATGAGGCTTTGGCTTGTGACTGCTATCAGGTTCTAAATGCTGTATGTGCTTTACCACAAGGCCCAGAGCAGCTTCTTACCCGCGGTGCTGTTTTGGCTCTATGTAGAGCCGTACTCAAAAAACAAACTCTCAGCCATGAAAAAGGGCTTCCACTGTTGGGACACCTGTTATCATCTAGCATAAGACCACGGGCTTGGGCTAAACACTCGTCTGATCTTCTTTTGCTGTTGGGAACCATCTCGCAAAACTTCTGCCAAGCTTCAGATCTGGACAGATTAGAGATGTGCTCTCAAATACCGCTGTTTCTTCCTCCACCCGGGGTTGAGTCGGAAAGCAAGGTGCTTAAGGAGATTGTGGGTAATCTATGGGCTTCGCTGCAGCCTCTGATTCAGGGCAAGCTCAGTCAAGAGCATTTAGGCTTGGTTTTGGTGGTATCTGCCTGCCTTCTGGACCTGTATGGATGGGAGTCCGCGGGTCCTCCTAAATTCTGTTGCTTGCTGGTAAACCGGGCTTGTGTGGAGGTGAGGATGGGTCTAGAAGAGCCGCCGGGTACAGAAATCTCCCCCCAGCTGCAGCACACACTCACTGCCTGCTATCGCATCATGGAGGCGGCAATGGAACAAGCCTGTAGCCAGATGGTGGTTCCAAACCCTGCCCTGATGCAGACAGCTATCACTGGCCTGAGTCTTCAGCAGAGCAGACAGGTCCTAGGAGCTCTGGAGGAGGCCTTCTCAGCTGAAATTTACTATCTCAAACATGTGAGAATTTTTGAAGTGGTCTCTTATGCTCATCAAAGCGTTCATTTGGCTTAAAATACAATAAAAACAGGAATACTGAAATATTACAATTTAAAATAGCTACTTTTATATCAGTATATTTTAAAATGTTATGTATTGCTATGATGGGAAATCTCAGCAACCATTAATTCAGTCTTCAATGTCACCTGATCCTTTAAAAATCATTCTAATGTGCTGAATTGGTGATCATGAAACAACATTTAACTAAAAATAGACAGAGAAATAATTTGATCAATAGAATGCATCCTTGCTGAGTAAAAGTATCTGTACTGACCCCATACTTATGAACAAAAGTGAATATATTGTTAGAAGTCTATTTGAATGACTTTAATTAAATGGGAGAACACTTATAAGTTGTTATTCATTGCTTCTCCATTTAGTTGGCCCAGACCAGCTATGATGACCCGTTTCTGTTTGCCACTTTCCGTTCCCTCTGTGCTTGGCTTGCTGAAGAAACCTCATGTCTGAAAGAAGATGTCACTGACCTCTTGCCGTTTCTCATCGGCTATGCTAAAAGTCACTTCAAGGGAGAGGGAGAAAGCAAGGGACTTGCTGATTGGATGTCTAAGATGTCCATCTGCAACAGTTCACAAGATGGGACCTGGAGCAGAGAAGCCGCTCTTAGGTAAGTCATTATTATGCCTTTTTTAATAGAAGGTACCCACAGTCCTGGCAAGGTCATGGACATTTCTGAATTAAAATCTGCAAAGTATGTGTATTCAGATCTTATGCTGTCTTTTTAAGTGTTTATATGTTCCTGCTCTTTCTTAGATATCTTCTTCCAGCCCTGTGCCACCTCTCGGCTGAAGACGGGCCGAGGCGGGTTCTTCTCTCGCTGGATACTCCAGCCATGCTTGTGGCTTTTCTGAGTAAAGGTTGGGCATCTTTGAGAGGTCAGAGTGGGAAAACAGTGACCCGAGACTCCAGTCTGGAAACGGCGTGTTCGGCTTTACTCAACTTTGCCATTACTGAGTCAGAACGAGTCAGGTACACACAGATCTGAACACACACGTGGGTAAAGTTATTCCTCAACCATGAATTGATGCACTGCTCCATTGCGCTCTCACAGGAATGATCCTTGTTTCATTGCTCTGGAGACCATGCTGAGCGAAGCACTGCCTGCTCTTCTCCATAAGCCACGCCTCCTGGTCTTAGCAGCAAACTTTTGCACTTTGGGTCTCATGATTGCCAGACTGAAGTCAACTTCCACAGGTACAATGATACAAATTGGTTAGTAGGATGTACCATTTTATAGGATGTGTATCTTAGCAGGTATGAATTGTATTAAAAAACTAAAAAGGTAAGTTAAAGAAAAGAAACTCTTGGCAGGATTATTACATATCTAAACCTTAACCATGAAAAAAAAAAAACATTTTCATTACTTGAATAAAATAATCACTTATTGAAATAAAAATATATTTCAGGTAGTTCTCAAGGCAACATATCTCATTCATTTAGATTGTTATAAATAAAAATCTATTAAAAAAGGAAACTAATAAAAACAAAATTATAAACATTTCTAAGCACAACTAAAATAATTAAAATTAAATCCAATTCAAAATATTAACAAAATCTGTAATTATATATCAGTGATAGTAAAAGTTTGCTGGTGTTTGGTGACATCATTCAATAGGAAAGATTTTTCGGAGGCAGCGCAAGTTATTACTTTGATGAAAGATTTTAAATATAATACTTTTTGTCTCAGGAATAATGTCCACTGATGAAACATTTACAATAAGAGCGGAAATGGATATAAAAATTGTATCCTACATTGTCTAAATAAATTAAAAAGCAAATAACGAAAATGAATTGTTTTAACTAATACAAGATTCAGTTTTAACAGTTTTACTAAATTATTAGCGTTTAGAAAAAGTAACTTTAAAGGGATAGTTCACCTAAAAATGAAAATTGTCACCCTCGTGTGACCCATCTTGTCAGAATGAATAATGCAGAAGAATGTTGTTAACCAAATATGGATACCGGGAAATTTTTGGTTGGACAGAATTTTCAGGGGTAACTATCCCTTTAAGTGAGCATTAGATGACCGCAAAGGCAATCTAAATGTAAAAATACAGGATATGTTTATTGTTGCTGCTTAATAATCTTTGCAGACCCTGTAGAAGTTGGCCAGCGGCGTTTCTTCTCCTCAGTTCTGTCTTTTCTCCTGAGTGCTGTGCAGTCTGGACAGGCTTCTAAACCGGCACGGATCAGCACTCTCTGGGAGGAACACTGGGAGGAGGCTGGAGAGCTCTGGAGGCTCAGTTTGCAGGCTTTGGGTGGCTGTGTTCGAGCTCAGCCCTGGATAACCATCCTGATCAGAGATGAAGGATGGCTGCAGGACATCTTCACTCTGCTAGGATCCAGTGGTCGTCTTCCTGACCAACCTTCACAAGATGCTCTAGAGGAAGTCCTGTGTGCAATTGCCAAGCAATGCCCGGTGTGTCGCAAGGACATCAGTGAGCTGGTCAAGAGTGTAAGCTGTGGATCTCTTCAGGGTTTACCACAGCTTAGCACAATATTAGTGGAGTAGATTTGGTAAAATACATATATTTAATAACAGACAGATAAAGCACTTACTATATTGTCATATTTGTCTGTTTATCAAATTGAATATGCAGAAGGATATGTAATAAATACACTCTGTGGACAAAGTAGAGGCCAGAATGTTTGAATTAATGTATTGTTATTTTATGTGTGGAGTTTGATTCTCAAGAAGCACATTCTGAAAAGGTGTGCTGCCAGGCTTTCATTTGGTAGGTGCTTTTATTTCATGTGAAATGTACAGTATCTGTTGCACTGACTTATCTGTGTTGTTAGTATGTCCAGTAGGTGGCATCCTTACAACAATCTATTCACAAACAGACAAGGAATGATTTTAGTAACAAACTGTCATAATCAAATTCACAACATGCCATATGTGTTTGCACAAGTGCGTTTGTTAGAAAACATGAGCGTATTATTTACCAGAAACATTTTCGGTTCAAATTACTATTTCCTTCCAAAAACTTTAGATTGTTTGATGTTCTTTAATGGTTCTGTGGTTTGAAAAGTGACATTTTATAAGGTCAGATATAAAGTGCATTTCCTCAGGTATCAGGAGGTTTTACAGACAACTTCGTAATAATTATACGAGAGTTACAATGTTTTAGTTTCGAATGAAATTAAATGAAATGTAATTATGGAAAAAAATGCTCTTGTGGCTAGAACTGTCAAATGTATAATCAGTCGTGCCCTTGCAGCAAATTTGTAGTTACTGTTTTGGCACTTTCATAACCACTTAATGCTTAAGAGATTGAAATTAATAGAAAAAAAATACAGAAGTAGTTCTGGATGTCAGTTCTGTATACTTGCGGCTCTCCAAGCGTAGTTATCTGCATAAACAGAATTTTCGGAAGATATGATTAAACCTAATTAAACATATTTTGTTTTCAACGGTACGAAAAAAAAAAACAAGATATTCAAGTCCAAAAATCGTGGATAATGTGAAATAAAACGATCCATGAAATGCACAAATGTGACGTAGCCAAACATACTGTGAGAACCTGTGTCGATGACGTTAGTTCAAACTGCCCTCACCCAGACAACACATCTCTACCTTTTAGTTAAAATATTTTATATAATTAGAAGGATGACTTTTGCCTGAGCGGGGTTTTAATGTGGCCACTTGTTTATTCGACAGTTATAGCAAAATTGATTTTCTGCGCTTAAACTTTACTCGGTGCGTCTTGTCATCTAAAATAGGATCCCATTTGCCCCCACTTTAGTTTATCCTCCGCCCATCTCTCTCTCTCGCTCTCTCTCTCTCTTACACACACACACAACTCTTGTCTCTTTTTGTTAATAAAACTCCCGTGTCTCTCCGGTACCCCCTCTCTCTCTCTCTCTCCCTCTCACCGTTCATTTCGAAGGGCATATAGTCTGTTGTCTCCCGTCTTGAACTGAACAAAGGACGACAACTTGATCCAGAAACATGTTGTGGAAATCACGGACCAAGTCAGAACCTTACTGCTTACAGGTAGGCTACAGACTAATGTGCCTATTATTAGCGTTTATTTCAGAGCTATAAAAAAAATGTGACTGAGAAAAAGTTTTTGTTGTATATTAGAACTTCATTGTTCTTCATTCAAAAAAAAAAAAAAACCTTTCGCATTCAGAAACAATACTTGGTTCATTTAGAAAAATAAAATATCTAGAAAATATGCCAAGAACACAAAGTACACTACGTTACCATTATTTGTACAATAAAGATGTGATATTTGGTCTATAGAAATTACAATTAATTGTAAATAAACTGTGGACGATGTAAAATAACAGTCAATAAAGTTTGGTTAACCATTAGCCATCAAAAAAGGATTTTACAAATGAATGAAGAGATTGAATTACTTTAGAGGAATTAATTAATGTCCCTTTAAGGTGGTCTACCCAACCCCTCCCCCAATAGTGTCGCGCTATAAGAGCGCTCGGGTGTGATTAACAGAGACAGTCTGTCTGATATAGAGCATCATCCACAGAACAGAGCCTCACTGGGACTGTCTAGTTAATGGATCGAGATCCCGGGCTTTTATTAACTGCTAGGCTTTAAGGAGGCTGTTAAAGTCAACGCGTAAAAGGCACGTTGGGACTCTTGTGTCCAGATGTTAGTCCACACCTACTCGACCATGGTAAGTTAAACTGATGCAAAGTTCTTTTGATCGGTTCGACTCTTCATCGGGATGATTGTCATGTGATATGAGCTGCGTTGAGTGTGGATAAAAGCGCAGACGCGCGAGCGTAATCGGGGTCAATGGTTATGAAGTGTAGGCTATGTATAAATATGGAAGCGCAAAAGTGTGCCAGAGTGTTTCATTGGAAATGTCACATGCTGTCATTGGTCTTAACGGAGATAACAGACTAGTCTTTGTCTTTCAGTGACTTGGAAGTTATGTCTTGCGTTTCAACAAAGAGAATCATTAAACTCGGTGGCAAAAAAGGGCAAAACAGAAACTTCGGTTTGATTTGTTCTTATCACGTGTGATGGCGTTTCCCACACTCAGTTTTTTACGGAGTTGAAAAACTGCCAATGTTTTCGCCCTATATGAAGACAAATCGAAATCGAAATAATAAAAGTAAAAATAATAAAACAAATCAGTGTAAAGAAAATAATAAAGGTTACATAAATTATTAAAATTGGGCTATCTGCAAAACTATCAAATTAAAGATGCCGTCACATTCATCAGTGGTTTAAATTATTTTTTACAAAAAATATCCGAGAAATTGGAAAATGGCAAGGAAAATAATGCAAGCACAAAAAGCTAAATATTGGGCCTACGTGTTTTTCTGTAAAGCAGTATTAATTGCTTCTATTGTCTGGAGATCAGTCCTGCTAAAACAGTGATCAAGACACCTGGCACAGAAAAAAAGCTCTTATTTGTTAAGCTACTGGGAATTTAATTTAGCATGGTTATAATGAATATAAGCTAGCATGATTAACGACCATTAATGTAATACCCTGAAATCCCAAAATAAATAAATAAATAATATTTAAACAAAATTAAAATAATATAGAATCTGCAGTTATCTCCCCAGTAGCACTTGACATAAGTCACACGCACATGTACCACATTAAATTATCCTAATAACAATAACTGCAGTTACACACAGCTCATTTTTAACGAAGAGGCCTATAATTAGCCTATGCTGGATACTCCTAATATATAAACCAACCCACTATATTCAAAACGTATAAATAATTATATAGGCTATCCAAGATGCTCATTGCACTTTGAATTTAATTAGCCTACTAATTAAGAAAATCGAGCTGAAACTCTGAAAACTGGAGGAGAAATGAAAGAAGTTATTGTAACAAATTAAATGAATGGATACAGACAGCAGCATCAGTTAATTATGACATGATGAAAATACTTTATAGTAGGATTTTATAGACAGTCCATTTTATTAGCTATGAGGCGGACCCCAGATTGTCAACGTAATGATGGATTTTCATAAACTGTTTTTTTCCCCACAGGACCGTGCGGACGGACTGTCCAGCTCTTCTCCGAGCGGGCGACTCTCTCATCTGTCTTCGCTGAACCAGGCAGCGTATTCTTCGGCTCCCCCTCTCTGCCACACTCCTGCGTCCGACTTCCAGCCGCCCTACTTTCCACCTCCATACCCTCAGTCCTCACTGTCTTATTCCCAGAGTCAAGACACCGGATACCCGCATTTACCGGACCCCTATCCGTCCATCAACTCCCTCCATCAGCACCAACAGGCAGCGTGGCACTCCCAGCGCTCTCGCTCAGAGGACGCGGGGCTTCTGTCGCAGTCACACCGCGCTTTGAGCTTAGATCCGCGGCGGGAGTATCCGGGCGTTCCGCGGTTGCTCCATCATGGACTGGGTGAAGGAGCAGCGGCACTCGGTGAAGGTCCTCTGGGAATGCACGCGGTTGGTCATCACGGTCTGGATGACATTCAGGTGAGTTTATCATCAATTTCATCGTATTTCTTTTTCAGATATTATTGACAAATAGTGAGCAAGAATAATGCTCAAATCAAATCATGAATGCACCGGTATTTTTGTAATTAAAAAGGCCAATAATGCTTTAATATATATATTAATTATTTTAGATTTTTTACAACTTTTTTTCATAAAATGTGAACAGTTTAGGTTCTTTATAACATAATTAATTTTTTATTGGTTATGTGTTTATATAAGAGACTATTTTGACGTGATCAAAATTAATGATTAAAATGTAGCCTATATAACATATAGGCATATAATGCATACGTTCGTTACATGAAACGGAAATATAATAATTTCGAAAATAACGATTTACTTTATAATCTTATTTTAGTGTTTTAAAGTTGTTGTTTTTTTCTGCCGTGATAACTCTTCGAATGTTTTTGTGTGAAAATGCATTTAAAATATATTAAACATGCTACGAAGGATAAAAACTAAATCTTTAGCCTATTGGTAGTAGGTTATATCCTGTTTTTAATAAATAGAGTGTAGCCTATAAAACCTTTATATAATTTTTAAAACGCTGACAAATAATACAAGCTACTGATAATAATAAATCACAGTTTCTAAAATAAGAGAAAACGTGGTTCTTCAATTAGAGTCACTTCTGCTTGATATCTTAAAAAGAAAAAAGTTAAAATGTTAATCTCTGCTGCAAAAGTGGATTTGGGATATAATGCTTGATGCTTTAGATTTTAGAAAGCGTGATAATGTGTGAGATGGTATAACATTTTTCAGTTTTAGAGAAATGTTGGATAAACCTTGGACTTCGTTAACAGTCAATTCATTTTGTATGTGGAAAAGTAAAAATGTGTTTCACCTCAATTAAACGGTTTGGTAATCACACAAAATAAAGAAAATCATACTAACGTCTCATTGTATAGGAATAAACAGTCTAAAGACATTAAGAGAGCGAAGTTCTTTAAAAAATATTAAATAGGCTAAGTTAAAAAAGGTTTTATATATATGCCACTATTTAAAGTCACTATAATTAATTTTCTTTAAAAGTAAAACAAAACAAAAGTCTTGTTTATAAAAATCTTTGGGGTCAGGAAAAGTGACTAATTTAAGAATCATCTATTAAACTGACCATTCTCGAGAATCAGATTTCAGTTCGTTTTATTCTCGGCTCGAGCTTGATGGCTTGTTCTTTCACTCTTTCAGTCCAGAAGACAACAGCAGTGGGCAGGTGCAGAATGAGTGCGTGTCTGTCTGTCAGGAAACTTACAGCGCGTCCAATCGGTTAGCTCGGCCAATTATTCAACAAACTACTGGACTCGCTTTGATGATATGAAGCATTTCCGAGAACTGAGTACGACGGGAACAAGCCTGATAGTTTAATTTGCCATACATAATGCTACAAATAGGCGTAAATAACCTACTATTTTATTTTGATCTTGGTTATTCCTGCGACTTTAAATGAACTGATCTGATTTTAAGTGGATTATATTGTTTTATACATGCATGTCTTTTATATAAAAGTCCAATAGTTAACGTGATGCACAGAAAACCAAAGAAGTCGTGTTATTACGAACTTCTATTCTTTTATTTCTGAGGAGAAAAAAATGCTAACGTTGTATCTGTCTGATATTGCGGATGCATGAGACGTCATGAAATCTAATTTCTTCCCCTAAACATATTTTTTACTCATATCTAGTTTAAATTAAGGAACATATATTAATACAACATATAAATACATAAAATATGTTTAATGATTGGTATCTTTTTTTTCTTCTTTTTTAAATAATTTGATTAATTGAAATAAAATTATGAAAATATAAATTACTTTGTATGCACAGCAATATCAAGTTTGATCCAATCACCAGTTTTTGTTTCAAATAAAATATGTCCAGTAGTCAATATTTAATTGGGAATATTTTGCCATGTATCATCCTATATACATTTAAATAATTAATAAATTAATAGTGTAAAGAAAAAGTGTTTTCCAACACACTATCAATAACTATTCAACCATCAAGCAAGTTTAAATTAAGTGAAGTAATAGGGTTTTGCTATTCTGTTTTACCAGGGTATGGAGGAGGCATCCGCTTTGGGGATCCTGGACCATTCTGTTATCAAGAAAGGTGAGAGTCTGTACTCTGGTGCATTTTAAGAGGAGGGGGTGACCTCTCCAGCTAGAAAAAAAAAATAAAGATTTTATGTGCTGCTCAGACACCATAAAGGATTCAGTCAAGCACACACACACACACACACACAAAATAATTCAGCTCTGCAATTTCATTTGAAGTCAAGAAATCCTGTAGCACTCTGCCTCTGCCTTCACCCTTAAGGCAGTTGCTGTTAATGAACTGTTCATGGTCATATGAGAGAAAAGGGGGGATTAGAGGAAGGCGAAATGGAGGAAGAGAGCAGATAATAAAGTTATGAAGAATTCAGAGCATCACCATTCCTGTCCGCTTACCAGAAGAAAAAAAAATGGAGTGGATAGTTAACAAGGATGGCTTCTGAAAACAAGTTCTGCAGTGCAGAACAGTAGATTATTAACATTCATTTTAGATTTATTGCATATATTAATTTAGTGTTCTATAAAATCTTGCATATTTACTGAGCAGCAGAATGGATCAATTATGTACTCATAGGTGTAGGGAGACTTTTGTGTTGAGAAGAAACTGAAGCCTATACATGAATAAACGGATCTGCTCTCACAGCTTACGTGAGATGCTTCCAGCTCCTCGGCCGCGCGATCAAAGCTCGTTTGTGTCCGCAAATCAGTGCTGCACAGCAGGGACGTGCACACCGCCCACGACGAGGAGGAAGCCAATACTACAGGCACTTACCTCTACAATAAGAGATATAGATAATATAAACAGCAGCACAGTGTGTTATGTGCCAATGCTTGGAAAGGGAGAGGAGAGAAGCGCTGCTTCACGCAAACACACACGGTAGCCCAGTTACAGCTGATCTATTACTTCACAAACATTCTGCATCTGACTTCACTTTTT
The DNA here is from genome assembly GCF_003368295.1 of Carassius auratus. NCBI lineage: Eukaryota > Metazoa > Chordata > Actinopteri > Cypriniformes > Cyprinidae > Carassius > Carassius auratus. The sequence continues at coordinate 6,958,702 of NC_039286.1, forward strand.
TGTGGAGGATGATCATTACTTTTGAGTAATGTGAATTATAGCTGCAATAATTTGCCGGTCAGAGGATTTTTTATTTTTTCAATTATTTTTACGGAAATCAACACAGAGACTAATCTTATGAAAACAGATGAAGGTTTTTAGGAATGATGTTACAAAAATACTTGAGCTGAAATAAAAGCCAATGGTAGTCTGTTCTTCCCAGAACACTAATCATTCTTAGAGTCTGAATAGACGTTCACGTCTCATTCCTTTTTGTGCCTTGGTTTAATTGGGAAAAATCTTTATTAGAATGATTATACTATGTCTGCTTTAAAATGGGTTGATAAGTGACAGCTTCCTGTCCTGTTTTATTGTTTTATTTTCGACACCGTAACACACTTTTGGTTCATTTAAAGTCAGATTTCTAAAGAGCCAGAAAACTGTAATTACAAGCACAACAAGTGAAAACGACTGTGTGCACAACAGATGGAATAAAGCTTTCCCCAATGGAGACGCAACACCCATTTGAAAATAAGTGTGAGAAACCGAAATTAAACACAGTGTCACTGAGACAACAGATGTCAACCTGTGGGAGAACATCTTAAAAAGGGTTTTATGACAGAAGGGCAAAATCCAAAAGCACAAATTAGCACATTTTTATAAATCTCATCACTTTCTTTAAAATAAGAACTCTCCAGTCTCCTGTGGGTTTGTGGTAATTCTGGCACACATATCCCTAAACCGCTTTCTGTTTCTCCCTAAAGTTCCAGTCCCATCAAAGCTAAACGGCTCAATGGTCTCTGCCTTGTCCCTCACTAAAGAAGGCCTGGGCCTGGGCGGTGTGTCCAACCCCGCAGAGGTTTTCTGTTCTGTCCCAGGACGCTTGTCGCTCCTCAGCTCCACATCTAAATATAAGGTCACAGTTGGAGAGGTGCAGAGACGCCTGGCCCCACCTGAGTGCCTCAACGCCTCGCTGCTTGGAGGAGTCTTGCGCAGGTGAATGGAAGGAATAGAGGAAGAAGAACAGCAGATGTTTAAGATGAAGCTGAGGTGTTAATCTTTTCTACCTGTTGTCCTTCAGAGCCAAGTCAAAAAATGGAGGCCGCTGTTTACGAGAACGTCTGGAGAAGATCGGCCTCAACCTTCCTGCTGGTCGGCGAAAGGCAGCCAACGTCACACTCCTCACAGCGCTGGTGGAAGGTACTGAAACATTTGATAAAAACCAGACACATACACACGATCAGATTAAGTCTACTGCTGAGACACCACTTCATACTTGCTGCAGTAATTGTTTCAAACACAGCACACACTTTACATTATCAGTCACTTATGGCGAGAATGTAGATGTTAATATCAATGTGAATGACTTGGCACTTCAGGAAGTGTTAACTTAAAATTATAAGGGCCTAAGAAGTCATTTTTAAAAGTTCAAGAGCCTATTATCACCTCAAGCTTTCAGTCAGTACGTTCAAGTTCCATTTTTCAATCTTCACGCTCTCTTCTCAGGTGAGGCGGTTCATCTGGCACGGGACTTTGGGTATGTGTGTGAGACTGAGTTCCCCGCCCGGGCCACCGCAGAGTATCTGTGCAGACAAAGTGACCCAGATCAGCTGCCCACACGACGTAGTATGCTGCTGGCCACCAAGTGAGTACTAGATCTGGCAAAATCTGCAAACGGTTACATTTCCGAAAAAAAAAGTTACGTCAGTCATAATAAAGACTTTTGTTTATATATAAGTTTATACATATATATTAGGTTTTTCACACTGGGGTCCCCAAGTGTTTCCCACAAGGGTGATAAATTAGCCAATTTTTGTCCATATACTGGTCAAGAATAATAAGACCAATTACAATTATTTTATTTTATCGACCACTATTTTTTTTTTTTCCATGTTTATTTAAAAAATGATTTAAATAATCAGTATATATATATATATATATATATATATATATATATATATATATATATATATATATATATATATATATATATATATTCAGTATATAATCAGTATATTATGTAAACATTTTCCATATTTTATTTTTTGCATATAATAATAATAAATTTGTCTTTGTACATGATATTAGAACTGCCTTTATATTATGAGAAGGGGGTCCCTCATTTTTGGGGGTTTATTTATATTTTAATAAACCTGAAGAAAAACATACAACTAGGGCAGTCGATAAAAAAAAAAATAATAATAATAATAATTGTGACTGAGCTCATGATTTTTGACCATTGGAAAAAAAAAACTAAATGGTAATAATTATTTTTTTATTATTTATTTTTATTTCAACCCTCAGCACACTCTGGGGGCCCCAGCGTGAAAACCCCTGATACAGACTATAGGAACGTAATTGGGAACTGCTTTCAGTTTTATTTGTGAATACATTTCTTCTGCAATTTATTGCGCTTGAAAACCAATTATAACTGTTATTGAAACCACATTTACATGAACTCACTCTCGCCTCTCATTCCATGTCTTCAGGGAGATTTGCAAGGAGTTTTTGGACCTGATGTCGCAGGACAGGTCGCCGTTGGGTGCAAGTCGCCCCACCCCCTGCCTGGAGCCCGGGGTGCAAAACAACCTGACCCACTTCAGCCTCCTCACCCACGGTTTCGGCACACCCGCCATTTGTGCCGCCCTGTCAGCCTTCCAGAGTTACTTGCTAGAGGCCCTAAAACTGCTGGATAAAGGAGAGGGAGGAGGAAAAATCCACCATGACAAGGAACTCAAGCACCGCAAATGAACAATCTGGAGAGAGACACTACCTCCCTCACTTTTAGGAGCGTATGAGTGTATTTAAGTGTACGAATGTGTGCGTTACCCCACCATTTTGCGCCTGTACGAACTGGTTGCATTCATCTCTGATGAAATCCAAGGTCTCCAGAGAAAACAGAAATGCCTCCATACTTCCTGCTGAATACGGACCACAAACTCCCTCTGGATCCCCATGACTGACTAATACAGGGCCCTTGTCAGTGTTCTCTGGAGATCGGGCCCCTAAACCAATCGAATGACACAAAAGATGGCACGGACAATGAAGGATGGCAGTGTACAAGTAATTAGGTATTGATAAATGAATTTGAAATATCATTTTGTACTCCATGTTGTATGTTTATTATCAATATTACTGTTATTCGTATTGCCGTATTACAATGTAAATGTAATATATTATTAAACCAACAACTGAATTCAACCGCTTGATGCTGAGAATGACTTCCTGATGAGGAAAAAAACGTTTTATTCATAACTAGCAGGTTTTTGCTTTGCATAAATGGACTTGTTGACAAGGTACAAATCTGGCGTGATTGCAAAATTAGCGTGATACAAACTGAACACCCAGAGGGATGCTTGAAATTTCTAGCCCCATTTGCTAAAGGCAAGGGCGACATTAACCCGAACCGAAACCTCAATGTGACACGGTGGAAAATCCGTCAGAATTACCTCGGAGATAAAACAGTCCTGACCACTAACCCCCGGGGGCTCGGCAACCACAACAGTCGCCGAACGCAGCTAAACAGTTGCTAGGCTCTTCTCTTCCTCCGCTTCTGTCTCCTCTCACCCCAGCTGTCACTCTACCTTTCCTCGTCTGCTCAAGGGCCTCCATCTCCGAACCTGCCCCCCTGCCGACTCACTCACACGAGCGCACACACATACCCATCCTGAGTGTCAATTCCCAGCTTCCCCGTGACCCCCTCCCTCCCCTCGTCTCTCTGACACTCAGCAGGGCTGCTCTGCATTTCTCTCTGCCTGCAGGCGAACATATGCTGCTCGTCCCTTTAGATTCCGGTGTGTTCAGGAGAGAGGGATTGTTTAATGTTTATTAATCACCTGTCTGTGCAGGAGAGAGAGCTCGTGCGAGTGCAAAAAAAACACTTGTGTACAAAGCAGTGAGGAAACAGGTACACATCCAAAGATAGCATAAGGGCACGCCGCTCCTTTTTCTCCACTCTTTGCCAACTTCTTTACTCCGCAGTATGACACAAACAGATGCAACAAACCTTTGAGTGTGTTTTAGTGTGGAAAACCAAAGTCTAAATAAATGTAAGTAGATTAAGAAGACCATATAATTAACAGAGGGTCATTGTTTTTATTAGAGCATAGAGGGTTACATTTGCAGTACAAAAGAGTGTGGGTAGAGAGTACAGTGGAATAACAGCGGTTGCTCATTTAGGGACCACGGGAAGCTTCTCCATGTCGTGGATGCCGTCTTTGTCGATCAAACGAACGGTGAAAGACGGCAGGTTCAGGATGAAACGTTTGTTGAGCTGTTGGAGAACAAGGAAATATACAAAAATGGTTATAACAGGTCATGACAAAACACATGATCGAAATAGCTCAAAAGTGGTTTGTATAACCCACTGAACCTACACGGAAGGATTTATACACTTGTGGTTCTTGTCAGAGCAAAAAGCACAGCCACAGCGTTGAAGTTGTTTTATATAAAAATAATTCACCATTGATGTTATAAACTGATTACTGAAAGTGACAGTACAATGTTTCAAAATATCTCTATTTCAAACCAGTTCTTCTCTTTTGAAATTTCTATCCATCAAACAATTGTGAAAAAGGGTCTTGAGCAGCAATAAAAAAAATATTAAATTTTACCCTAAATGTGAACAATAGTAATAGTGATGCTTCTCATAACAACCGCCAGTAATTATGAAATGACATGGATGGACAGACCAGCATATGGTGAGCAACTTACCTCCTCTAAACACTTCTTGAGCAGATCCACAGCCTCCTCACGAGTCAGATCTGGAGTGAGAATAACAGATAACTAGTTAAGAATGCAATAGATCTAAAATTTTACTTATATCCTCATAAGTGAACGTTTATAATCACCTGGTCTGTAATATCTGTCCAGGATGGAGAGGGTGAGGAAGGCACCGTATCCGTGTGCGGCAAAGGGGGCTTTGGCAAGTGCTGACAGGTGGTCCATGTAGTAGAGTCCTGGACCATCGGTCTCATCATATCCTGCCAAGAGCAGGTTCACATGGTATGGAGTCTAAAAAAGTAGAGAAAAGGTCATTTTAAATCACTCAATCCAAAAATAAAGGGATCTTATACACAGCCAGATATCTGTTTCAGTTAGCCATTACCATAAAAAAAAAAACAGACAAAAAGGGGAGGCTATTTTGTGATAAGCTAACTGGATATTATTCATCTTATCACAAGGCTACTGACCAAATAAATGAAGACATTCATTTGAGTTTAAATTATGTTCCAAAATTATGGGAGCCTTTTCCAGCCACAGAATAAAAAAAGAAACATAATTCTGTTTTTTTTTTTCCCCTTTTTAATTTTTCTAAATTCAGATTTTTCTCTCTCATAATTTCTTAGATATAAACTCAGAATTATGAGACATAAACTCTGAATTTATTTTTCTATTTTTCTTCCTATTCTGAGTTTCTTTCCAATTTCACAACTGCTTTTTTTCCCGACAAATTTTTTTTTAAAGTAATTGTAATTTTCATCTCACAATTCGGATTATTTTCTTAATATGTCACAGTTTATTTCTCAAAAATTACAAGAAAATCAGAATTCAGAAAATCTGAAATCTCTGAATTGTGAGATAAGTCCTAATTATTAATCTTTTGTCTTTTCTTTTCTTTTTATTCTGTGGGGTAAATTGAACAACCACCACCACCAAACTTTAACATCAGCAAGAGTAGACGGGTTAGACGGAGGGAGAGGAGAGCAAAGGGAGGGGTGTGAAAGAGCCGAGAACGGGGAGAGAAGGGGAGGGAGGGGAGTGTGGAGCGGTCTGGGGGGGGGTCGCTGGTGTCACCAGCAGTGTGACATCTGCAGGAAGACAGCACCCCTGCTGCCGCCAGCACCTACCTACCTCCTCTCTCCTCCCGCCCTCACCCCTATGCCCTGGAGCTCTGCCAGCTCTCATTAAAACTTCTTTTAGCCCTCTTCCTCCCTCTATCTTACTCACGCTCGCTCTATCTCAAAACTCCATTTGACTGAAACTACATTCGCTTTCCCTAACATTTTCCATCTGCATGAGGCTCTCAGATAGGGAGATTTCAATCCACTGTATTTGGCCAAATTGGGTGCCACTGGGTGAATTTAAAGGTGAAGCATTTAATTTTTCCAATGTTAGAATTCACAGTTTAATGTTCAAGCGTAAGACATCTGTAGCACTTCCAAAGATTGTTTGGGAGACTCGACAGGCCAACGTTTTTTTTTACCTTGAAATATCGGTTTTAAAAATCATTCTGATGATGCAGACTTCAAATAAGGTGAATGGTTTGTTTCTTTCCCACACTCCTTCGCAAACATCTGTTCTGAAAGTATGTAAATTTAGTGAGCGGCTATGACAATCCGTGAAAAAGGTGGATTGCCTTATGCCAACATCAAACACACGTACAGCTATCCCCTGTAATTACACTGATATATTTACAACCATAAATCACTTAACTGTAGAGGGCTTCAAAGCCACAAAAATACAAAAAATCATATGCAGTTTGTTAAGACCAAAGTATACCTCAGTTTTGATGTGAACACTTAGACCTGAAGTAAACTTACACATATAGTCGTTCAAAGTATACTTCATTCGATAGTATGCGTTAACAGTGTTTGTAATTTTTTCTCTACAGAAGATATGACCAGTAAATATGTTTTTGTACTCAAAGTATATTTTGGGCTTTAATATTCATTATAGACTTTCTGTTAATCCAAATGATGAGGCTTAAACACTCAACTCCATTTGCTGAAGAGAGGCCTCCTACTATTTTTCAAAGTGACTAAAAAAACTTTATAACTAGCGGGGGACAAAACAGGTGTAAAAAAATAAAAAAACAAAAACAAGGAACCTGAACCTAGGACTAGAATAGAGGTCGACCGATATATCGGGCCGATATTTGTAAATTTTTTGTATATCGTCATCGGTTGATATCCGTGTTTTGTGGTGCCGATTTAAAGTCAGGCACGTCAGTGGGCAGCCCCGTGTTATTGGTGCGGTGGAAAGTGCTTCTGCCGCATGTGAAGGACCCCAAGCCAAAACTTTTGGAAGATTCAACAACGGTCCTGGGAGATAAAGGTAGTCAAAGAATTTCACTCTGTAAATGGGGTGGAGAAGTTCACAGAATGCGCCTCTTTAAATGGTTTCGTGGTGCTCGTTGTTGTATTTTAAAACGCAATTGCAATGTTTTCAAATGACACTATAGTATTAAAAATAATATTTTTAACCGAGTGAGCGTGGGTTTGGCTAGATGTATTTGGAGGTTATTGCTAGCATCTCGTTCTGCACATATCCAAATGTTTTCACATTCGCAATCATATCAGCAGAGTGGACCGGTACACTGTAAACCCTAATAAGTTCACAGAACTCAAAAAACATTTTGTAACCGATTACACAAAAACATTTAAGTGATGTTTTTAAATGTTTTAAGCTTACACAAAATTAAAAATTAAATTTCCAGTTGCCTTAAATTATCTTGGCTATCTTATTAATATTGATATTTCACAACTTATAATTAGAGAGTAATTCACTCAAAATTGTCTCTATTTTTCAAGTCATATATTGTGGGAAATTCACTCAGATTTAGTCTTTTGCTGTCCATCCTCAACCTAACCAGAGGCTCTACTCTTCACCACAACGGTAACATTATACAAAACCAACATAACAGAAACCTTTGTAAATTCTAATATAGCACAACATTTGAGTACTAACTTATGTCCCTCTATGTTAATCTTATGTAAAAACACACAAAATAACACTTAATTTCTAAATTTATTTCCCTTGTTATCTTATGCAAAATATGCTGGGAACTAGAAAACGCAATAATTTTAAGTTCACCTTCCTACAACAAAATTTTGAGTTTACAGAACTTATTTAAATGAAGTCCAATGAACTTTCATTATTATTTGAGTGCAATTAGCTAATTTCATTTGATTAATTTCACTGTTCGGTTTTACAGTATACTACGGTCTATTTAAACTGAACAGTGTAACCTTTTAAATGTTTGGTTGACTGTACTTTATTTAAATAATGAACAGACTGCGATGTAAGTTTGAAATTAGAATGCACTTAAGATGTTCTGTGTCATTTATACCAAACACAAATGTTGCTGTTTGCTAGTGTGTTTGCAGCACTACTATTATTATTTAAATATATATATTTTATTTTTTTATATTTTTCAGTTTAATTGATTTTTATTTATAACATTTTATTCATTTTAAGTGTATATTTAAGTTGACATTTATGTTTCAACAAACTTGAAAAATTCTGCTTGATGAATGCTCTAAAACTTATGTAAATGACTGACTAATATATATATATTACCTGTTTTATATATTTAATACTTGGTCAGTTTATTGATTTGTTTGGTTGACTTTGGATACATTTTTTATTTTAATACTGTGCAGTGCACAAAATTAAGATTCGAGAGATGGTTCAAGTCAGTGCTCAATAAATGATTTAGCATGCAAATTAGGGGGAAAACTTCAAGATATCGGATCTAAAAATCGGCAGCACATATCTGCTGACCCTGACCTCGTCGTTTTTTTTTTAGCTTGACATGCTACACTCCAAAGCAACAGCCTAGCCAAAAAAGAAAAAAGAAAACAAAACAATTCTATGGAAACTTTTTCAGTTCTAAAAAGTAGTTCTTTGTATTAAAAAAAAATAATAATTATCTTCACAAACACAAAAGTGGTTCTTTTAAGAACGGTTCACTAAAAAGTGAACTGCTCTTTTGGGAACCCAAAATGATTGTTCTGTTCAACTTCTGTGAAAACCCCTATTTGGGAGCTTTATTTTTAAGAGTGTAAACTGAATATATAGCATCACGTCCAGTTCCTTTCAGCGTGGATAAGACTAAAAAAGCTGCACCTCAATTCACCTGAGAGATGTTAATCTGATCTGGGCCATCACGCTGCTCTTGGCGGGTCTCTGGGGCATGTTTGGGTAAGTAAACACCCCCTAGAGAAGCTCACCTATGCAATATGCTGCACTCCCAGCAGGGAGGGTTTAGAGGAACAGGGCCTTGTTGAAAGACAAGGTTTGAGTTTGTACCAAATTCCCCCGAGTGTCATCTACCCCTCAGTATAAACTCAACACCTGCCTCCCACATTCTCTACCAACCTTGTGAGCTACGGTTCAAACACTACAGCCTTTCCTCTCACCGGAGTCCCTGTTGATAAAATCTGTGGGACGCTAAACAAAAGCTCAGTACAGAGAGTCATAATTGTACCATATCATTCATTCATCCTGCCTTCCGCTTTCATGTTCTGTTCCTGCGCTCCCCATCCCTTTGCCCGCTGCCCCAGGACACGGCATCTCTGCCCAATCTGCCGTATTAATTGTTCATCTGTAGCAGAACAGGGGAATGCCTCGCAATATGGCACCAGTAATTATTTGTGCCAGTGTGCTGGGAGAGAATAAGCGGCCAATATTGTTTCATGTGTGCCAATGATGGCAAACTGTTCCTGGACTGTTCTGCGGAGAGCTTAAGGGGATGTTGGATGCAGCACATGGTTAAAATAAAAAGCACAGCACATAAAACAAGCACAGACAAGAAAACAACGTTCGGCTGCAAAGAGCCAATTGAGGACAGAACGATGGACTATCTGAGCATCTGCCGCCTCTTCTCTCCATGTAAAGATCTGTCTGAGGAGCCACTCCAGGGGAGCCCCAAAGGCCCAGTTGTTTTTTTAGAAACCAGGTCCTTAAAGCGTGCATGACATCGCTCTCATTTAAACATCCCGAAGGATTTAGCACAAACGAAATGGATTAAATAATACGCAAGGTTATATGATTACCCATAATCCTTATTTTAAAGAAGAATCTGAGACTTTCCTTTGAATACTGTTACACATCGTGGATTAAGGCGTTATTCAAGTATCAATATATGAACAAAATCTATTAGTCAAACATGCCTCGCTTGAAGGCACATTTCGAGGAAAAATATTAAAACGGACTCGTTTATTCTCATTCCGTGGGAAAGTAGCATTTAGGTTAAGACAAGCTAAAAGCATGCGGGTTTATAAACTTGTAGCACTGCCTCAACCCCCCTGAGACCCTTCCCTCCCACTGTTTCCCCCCTTTTGGCTTGCTCTAATTGTTTTTTGTAATCATTTTCTCCACTCTGCTATTGTGACAGGAGGCAGTTACACTCTTCCTAACAAATTAACACACACACTACCAGACAAAAGAGCCAGGATGGCGACAAGCCCATTTTTACACAGATGGGTGCACTCTATATTGCCCTGAGTTTAACACACACATGCACATTTGGAAACTGTATCTTATAAGCACGATCACATTACATAGGAGGCGCAGGTGTCAACGACCTCTGAGACCTTGATATCACCTCCACACATTCAAAACACACTGGCATCTGTTTTAAGCACATTTTACACCGGCTGCATTCAGATATACACTGTGGCACACAGAAGGACTGAAGAGAGAAAGCAAGGAAAAGGGCAAGAAAAAGGTTTTACAAATGTATTTTAATTGCTGTATACCCTACCATTCAAAAGATTGGTGTTAGGTTTTTTTTAATAGTAAAAATATCATTGTCAATGTCATGTCATGGTCATTAAGTTGTCCAAAAGTGACAAGAAACATTCTTCTTATTATTATTAAAGATTTAAATATATAACTTTCTATACATCAAAGAATTTTAGAGAGAGAAAAAGACACACATGGTTTCCACAAAAATATAAAAAACTGTTTTCAACATTGATAATTATAAGAAACATTTCTGAAGGATCATGTGACACTACGGCTACTAAAAGTTCAGCTTTGTCACAGAATTTAATTACATTTAAAATATATTAAATAAAATAAAAAAGTTTTTTAAAGTGTAATAATACTTGAATGACACACCCAACCAACCGCAAACTTCTGAACAGTAGTGTATAGAGTGTATATAATGAAGTGTTCCAGTTCTGCAACACGAGCATCACCCAAAGAAATTGCAAAAATAATTGTTTTCAACCAGGACTCCTGATTTCCCTTTTGAATTATGTAGATCAAATCTTTTGCCATTTTTCATATATGTAGATAGAGTAGAAAGGAGAAAAATAATTACAAGTAGCCCAAGGACTGATCCATTCTCCCAGGTTGGGAATAACTGTTGTATATTATATGTAATTCATCTATTGAAAAATGAAGGTTTGGAACCACACTATCCAGTATAGATATATACGAAAAAACATTGTGGGCTTGAACACAGAGGTTCTTGTACCAACCCGACTCCGCAGATAGTCTGCCAAGTTTTTCCTTGTGAAGTTTGCAGCAGCTGCTGGGCTAAGCTCATATCCTGAAGAAAGAGAAATAGGAGTCAATCCATTAAACAATAGAAACCGTTTTCACATGAAGTGCATATCCAGAGCTTGATACATTTTAAACAAAGTTAATAAAATTCCACTAAAAATTTCTTCAAATAAAAGTGCATACAAACTGTTCTGCACTAAACAGTGGAATTAACTTTATTTCTACCAGAAAGGAATGTAAATGATGTTTAGAACTAAAAACAACAAAAAGACGCAGCTTGACGCTCTGTACAGGAGTTTGATTTCAGTACACTTTCCATTAAAACCAGTTAAACTTCAGAAAGAAAGAAAAAAAGAAAAGGAAAAAAAACTGAATGCTTACCATTTCTCATTTTGTAAAGCTGGACATTTTTCTGAATGTATTCTGCAAACTGTACTGTGTCACCGGCTTCACCCACACACAGGAGCAGGATCTTTTCGCTGAGCTTAAACATCTTGTCATAATCTGGTAAACATACATAACAGGTCATCCTAACATTACCATTATCTCCAATACATCCCATCCCACGTTTTACTAGCTCTCAAGCTTCTTTACAAGTCATTGGTGGTCTACAAGACACCCCAACATGTACAGTTTCCTCTATGGACATTTTCGGTGGAACCAGAAACTGAGGCATATTTTTGGTTAGGTATAGTTGATAGCCTTTAGTTTACAATAAAGAGCTTTATTTGCTACTTGCTATTGCTTGTCAGGTGTAGCTGGTATTGGAGGGAAGGACACTGATTTTCTTGAAATACATTTATTTGACAAAAAAAAATTGTATACATAAGATTTTTTTTAGATCTTTTCTCAAAAATAAAGACGACAAATTTTCACTGTATGCATTGGCTAAAAACTCCCTAGTCTTAATTCTAATATATGATGGGTCTTAGATGACGTGAGGTTCACTCTTAATGTAGAACATAAACAGCAACACTAATTTTACTTCATGGTGTTTTCTTTGTGGTGAATAACTTGAGTTTTCCTCATTTGTAGCTATGGAGGCGCTCTTACTTTCACTTTCACAAATAAATCGCAAACTCATCCGAGGATAATCGACTGACACTATAGGGTTATCATACTACAAGAACTGACGTACTGCACTCGTTAATGTTTAAAAGTGCACCCTAAATGAAGTTTAATAGGTTGATTTTATTACATGGATATGTAAATCAGTTCAAAGCACAAACGGTGTCAGCACAGGGTAACGTTAGCTAAGTTCCTTCAGTTAAAACTTTGTTTTAAATTCCATACATTATGAAATGGTGACATCATTTAGATGCAATTAAGACATCAATGTGTAAACATTGAGGCGGGGTTAATTATTGTGATCTGTAACATTTGTTTTGGTTATTATGAGCGGTTATATTGCTGCGTGGCCGGTTAGCATGCTGCTAACATGCTACTGAACATCAAACTCACCGTGTTTCATCTGGATTATACTGCTGGCTGCTACATTATCTGCCGCAACCAGCACAAAGTCTGGCCCCTGAATCCCGATCAAGTATTCCATATTGCGGAGAGAGCTTAAAGAAAATACAACACACTCTGATCAGTAAGTAAACTAGCAATGCGGCTCTATCGGATATTACACAGCAAAAGCTGAATGGAGTTCAACGGCGGCGCACTGTTCAGACGTCATCAGAGTGTTCGTGCTCTTTTGTCACGTGACGATCTGTTTATGGATATGGAAAACAGGGCTGCGTTCAGTCCTTACAGTCTATGGTTCAGTCCAGAGAAAAAAACGGTGCAAAACGTTTTTTAAACGGAAACGGTGGTGCGTTGAACACCCTGTTCTGATGATGCAAGAGTTGCAACTATGGAAGCTGAGAAGGACATTCTTTGTGATCTTTTTGAATAATTTTCTGAGCCTAATGAAATACACAAAAACCGCTCGATGTTACTGTCACTTCCCTTGCGTACAAAATAAACGAGAACATCCCAATCCAGTGAAGGGATTTGTGGAAACTGTGCTGCCTAATTATTGTGATACATGTGCCTCGCATTTCAGGATGAAAAGACAAACATTTCAGGTGAAGGATAACCCACTTCTCAACTCCGAGACTGTGTTATGATCTATATGACTTTATTATTTTTATTGTGAGGCTTATCATAATTACTGATCACTGTTGTTTTGCTATGTTATTGCCATATTTACCACTATATAAATAGAGGAGTATAGAAAAGTTTAAGTGTCACTCCATAATACAATAGAAACATATTAATATTAATAGTATTTTTATGTTACATATATTAGTATTTAGCATACCTTTCTAACGAAAGGACCAGAAGACATTGCAATTACTAAATGATATTTAGACATACTTGAAGTATCAGATCTATACTCTAGAATCTATGTGCTCTTATTATTTTAGTTATTTTGCCTTTAATGTAAATAAACATGCACAAACAATATACTTGCTCTTTTGAATTTGTTTTGATGTTAATTACATTGTGTGAACAGTCTCTTTAATACCTCATGGTTTGCATACATGTTGCTGCTGACTGGGCTGACATGTTTGACACTCACCAAACGAGAAAATGCATCTCAAACCCTGTTGCACACCATTTCCAGGAAACATGTCATTCAAACTGGAAACTGTAGCAAAACGGTGCACACCGATTTAAGCTTGAACTTGCCCATGGGGCAAAATAACTAAAATAAAAAGAGCACAAATCTGGTCTCTCTAAATATCATTTAGTAATTGCAATGTCTTCTGGTCCATATCCTTTCCTTAGGAATGTGTGCTAAGTACTGATTAATGTAAAATTCTATACATATTTATATATTTTGCTATTGTATTATGGAGTGACACTTTCATAACCTTTTCTAAACTCCTCTGATTATATAATGGTAAATATTACCATATCATAGCACAACAACAGTGATCAGCAAAAATGATGATAATAATTATGTCATATAGATCATAATACAAGGTAAGAAGCAGATTATTCTTCACCTGAAATGTTTGCGAGGCAAATGTTGGATCACAATAATTAGGAACAACAGTTTTCACAAATCCCTTCACTCGAAGGGATGTTCTATTTTAATCTTTTATTTTGGACGCATGGGCAGTGACAGTAACATCAAGCGTATTTTGCAGTATATATACCAATTTCACCAGGCTCCAAAAGTTCTTCAAAAAGAGCACAAAGAATGGCCTTCTCAGATGCCATAGTTGCAACTCTTGCGTCATCAGAACAGGGTGTTCAACGCACCACCGTTTCTGTTTAAAAAACGCTTTGCACCATTTTTTTGTTGGGGCTGAACGCAGCCCTGGTGTGAGCCCTAAATACTGTCAGTTTCTCTGTCAGTTGGATAATATTACAGGGTGCACAATATTATAGTCATTAAAATATAACAGAGTTTTTGGTGTTTTCAGACCTGGAAAAGTCAAGGTAACTAATACAATTTTAAGTCATAAAGCTCTGATTTACATTTACATTTAGTCATTTTGCAGATGCTTTTATCAAGAAAATGCAATCTCTATATTAAATCTTTTAAAGTATTCTCTCTTACACGCACTCTCTGGATCAGAGGTGGGTAGAGTACCCAAAAACTGTACTCAAGTAAAAGTAAAAGTACTTCTACAAATATTTACTCAAGTAAAAGTAAAAGTACTAGTCTTGAATAGTTACTTGAGTAAGAGTAAAAGAGTATTGGATAAAAAATCTACTCAAGTAGTTAGTTACTAGTTACTTTGGGTCATATATACTGAGCCTATTTTTATTTAGATATATAGATAAAATGTATGTTATGTATGTGTGTGTGTGTATAAATGTATATATTTCATCAGCCTTTAATTTATGTAATTTATTATAAAACCCTGTCTGTTTACTTAAGTAACAACAGATAACATATGCCATAACATATTTTTAATACGACTGACTTTATATTAAATGTGAATTTAACATTGAAAGTTAATGTGATATAAATATTGCTACTAATCTTTCATTGTTCAGACAGAGAGTAAATAACATTTGCATTATTAAAGATCATTTTCACTGACAGTCTAGTCTAATCACTCTCAGAAACTCCCATTAAAATCACTGAAACTGTTAACACTGTGAAATCAATATCTTAATTATAGATTCGTACACACATCTGCACTTTGTTGTTTCTGACGAGAGAATTCGCCAGAAAGAGGTATTCAGTCAGTGAGCAATTGAAGGAAGCAACGGCATTTCAGCGATGACTCATCGGAACACCTCTGATTGGCCTGATTGCATTCAAAAGCTCAACAGAATCGTGTGTGATTGGTTAATGCGCAGCGCTGTAAAAACGCGTATATCTCTGTCTCAGCGCCAGCAAGCGATCACAGATCTGAATTTAGCAGCTGATAATATGACTTGCTGAACGTACTCGCACCGGTGTGATTGTATTAAACTTAATAAAACCTTAATCGGCTATTTTTTTTGTCTTTTGGAAGCTGCATTCAACTTGAATACCCTCGGTTATAAGCCACACACGTACAACAAACTAATGTGACAGTGGTATCGTGTACTGTAATCGAATGTAGCCCAAGTTATTACCTGTTAAACAGCAGACAGCACACGCGGTCATTCTAATAAGGATCTCCATCGCAAGCAAATAATAGCCTTTGCAGATTTGCTTTCAATTCAGTGCAGTTCCATGGCCCCGTTTTCAACGCTGCTGATGTTAAACGTTACAACTCTGAGTGAACCACTTCAGACGCTTAGCGCGTGCGGCAGGGAACTGACCGAATCCTTCAAACTGATTCATGAACTCGTTTGCCAATTGATTTGATCAAGCCTTTGAACAGAATTGACTCAAAAGAATGAATCATTAGCGAATGGGCATCGCTCATTGCCCAGAGAAAAGTAGACGGCGCGTTTGGAATAAACTGAAGCATTTATTGCATTAAGATAAAGTAACGAGAGTAGCGTCGCCCACAGTAACGAAGTAAAAGTACAGATTTTTCCCAAAAAATTTACTCAAGTAAGAGTATAAAGTACCCATCTTTAAATGTACTCCGAAAAGTATTAGTTACCCCAAAAAAATACTCAAGTAAATGTAACGAAGTAAATGTAACTCGTTACTACCCACCTCTGCTCTGGATAGATAAAAAGATTTGTTATTTTATGCACTTTGTTATACATATACATGTAGATGGTTTATAAACTTTTTCCAAAACCTGCCAAAAATCCTAAGACTTGTGATTTTATTATATGCGTTGCAGTGCATTAGTTAAAAAAAGTATATATATATATTAATAAACCCTGTTATGCCTATTCCATCCCCAATAGCTTCAGTACGAATGATTGATCATGTTGCTTAGACAGAAAGGGTTTCAGCTGCAGTAGGCACTTCTATAGCCCCCCAACCACGACAAAGACTCTCATTCATGTTCATTAGTTTTGCCTCTTTGTGTCCCTTTCTGTGGTGCAATTAATACACTTCATAGCATGTAGATGTATGGTGAGAAAAATGAAATCTTCTCCTGTCTGAGAGCTTTCGGTCTTCACTAGTTTTGTTTACATAGTGTGCAAATAGTTTTACTGTAGCATTAGAATTTTTTTAAGGTGGAAAATTGTGTATCCGTGTGATTAAAGTATTTCTCTCTCCCCATCTCTCTCTTTCGGTAGTTGTCACTGGTTCACCCTGGCTGCTTCGTTAGGACTCATCATTTGCATTCAGATTAATTATCTAATTACCGACAAATGTCCGGCGGCCACCCCGCACTCCGGCTCGTCAGCTCTGTGCCTGTAATTATTTTAATCATTTACTTTCATCTGGAGTGTTCCTGCCATACTTCTGTGTTTAGAGGCCATTCTTAATTACCCTGCCAAGACACTCTTCCCCTCTTTTCATGTGAGGAAAAGGGGCAGAGCGAAAGAGAGAGAGCCGATGGGGACAAAATCCAGGAATCTTGACAGCATCATAAAAGCTCCAAGCTCTGCTGGTTGTTCACTCTGTTTTCCCCCCTTCAACTTCTCTTTCTCCGTTTCTCTGTCTCCGACTCCCCCACCCCTCCGCCAACCCACATCCTTCTCCAATTCGAACTATTCCTCTCTCTTTCTCTCTCTCACTCCCCCACCCTCCCTCACTTCCTCCAGTTCCCCCTTTATCGCTAGCACACACAGGAATCGCCTCCGGGGCCCAGTGCTCTGACTACTAATACACTCACACACACTGTGACATACATCATGCGCCACGTTCCACGCACATTATCTGTTCAGTAAATCTATACACCTCTCTCTCTCTCTCTACAGCTTCTCTTTATTTAGGCACCACCAGTCTAGATCTTGGCTGCATCTGGTTTGTGTCTGGTAGTTGTTGGCTCAATTCTTGCCATCGCTGCTCTCGCTGTTGTAACCCTCTCAGCAACTGTGAGACACCCGCTGTGCACTGGTGCAAATATATAAGCTATAATTGGGGCCTCTGGCTGTTTAAGGATTATTCCAACTTTGGAATATCTAAAGTCTGGATGGTGGCATTTCACTTTCATTCAGTTTGAACTCATTAACCGAACATGTTTGTTTCCAGTCATCTGAAAGTAAAATAGTGCTCGAGCACTGTAATATACATGTTCAAAGGCATTCGCGTAAAAAAATAAAATAAAATAAAAAAACAGTTTTTGCTCCGTCCAGATAAAATGATGGGTTTACTTCCTCTATTGTCCTAATTTAAGATCAATTCTTCAGCCGGGAAGTCTGTAGAAAAAAAAAACAGCGCTGAGCATTAAGAGACACGTTGACTCCGGAGGGACTCGTCTGAGTTTGGGGATTATGGACTCATAGCCCAAGGGTTTGTTAACAGTAGGGTACGTTTTGAACTCAGATTAAGACTATAGGTGGTGCAACGGGGGCAGAGCAAATGAATAATATTCATGGTTTTTGTGTGGGCCTCACTTCAATCAGTGGATGAGAATTATGGTGGTTACAGTCTTCAGTTTGAAAAATAGTTCAAAATGCTGAGTATGGGGTGGGCAATCACACAATGGATGGCAAGATGTTCCTTTACAATAATATATCAGATCTATTTTTTATTTTACTAGTACCCATTTTATACTACGTTTTCCTTTTCTACTAGTTGCTAAACCAAATTTTAGAAAACTAGTATGAAAAAAAAAAACTGCCATTGAATTCTTTGGGGATCTGTAATTTAGATCTCAATTGTTGACCTCTTGACTAGAATTCTTTATATTCTTTAGTTATTAAAATACTAGGCTCTGTTTAAGTTCTTATACTAATTAAATTGGCAGCAACTCTTATTTCACTAGACACTATTGTGTGTCTTCTTACTGTTACTAGTAACAGTCTCACTAAGATTTTTAATTGAACTTTAAAGTAGGCGTAGTCAGACGGACTAAAAAAAATTAATAAACAACTGTATTAACTGAACTTGAGTTTAACTGCAATACTTAACTGAAAAACAGTATATTTGGATATTTACAAGTAGGCCTAAAAGTACAATAAAATTGATAGGCACCTGTAGCAAGCAGCATATATTTTCATACACTTTGATGGTTTAAAAGACAACATTGAGCATAATTATAGATTCAACTGCAACTACACTAACAGATGAGAGCAACATTTGAAATGAATTAAGCTAAAGCGGTTTCACAGCTGAAATTGAATTTATTTAATAATTGATTAATTCTGCAGCGTTAAAACTGCGACAGATATCAGTTTGAAGGAAAGATGTGAAAACAAATTGCCAAACGCAATGTGTTGCTGTAATATATTTATTCTTACTTTATCTAATCAAAACTTTGATTTTGAAGGTTGCATCAGGGAAAAATGGTCAGCCGTGATGTGAGTGTGTTCAACATTGCAATTTCCACATTTGCATTCTTGAAGAAATGCAACTCTGTGTCACCGGCTCCGCTTTTTCGGTTTAATATGCAATTTCACGGTGCTGAGAGCGCGCCGGGTTGAATTCATTGTTCCGGCCTGTCGTCGTTTAGCGCCGCTTTGCTTTTGTTAAGTGGTAGAGGGCGTCCACAGGACCTGGACACGAGAGGGACCACTTCATCTGAAGGGGCGAAAAAGAGCAAGCTAAATGGAAGTGACAGCCTCTGAAAAAATTCCTACCGGCAGCTGGGAGGATTTGACATGGCGAGCTCCCCCACCACCGTCGGGCCTGTGACCCCCGTGCCTGGCACACGCACCTGCCGCTCTGAGGCGCGCTTTCACCGGCAGAGAGATTATCGCGGGGCGTGGTGTGGCCGACCCGTCGTCAATAAAGTCCTGTGAAAACCCCCTTATGCGTGAAAAAGCCTCCATTCAATCGCCTTTGTTCAACACATTTTTATGGGCCAACATTGGCCATTATGAGGTTTCGAGATTTACATGGGACTCCATAGAGGGGTATAATCCTTTCAAGCAGCAAACGAATAAAAGTTTAAACCCGCTGTTTTCATATTTATTAGCTGGTTATAGCAGACGAGGCAGCTGATCCCACTTAAACCAACAGGCTTCAATATGTCTACTAGATTATTAAACACAGCCAAAACTGAACCAAGTTGTAATGTTCACCAAATAAAATCTGTAATGTTCATCTTTATTTTTAATCTATCTATCTATCTATCTATCTATCTATCTATCTATCTATCTATCTATCTATCTATCTATCTATCTATCTATCTATCTATCTATCCTTTTTTGTCATGCATGGACCCCAAGGCTGTCCACATCCCCCTGACTCTGCCACCCCTTCTCTGTCCAAGCTGATTGTTTCCACGCTAGTGGAGGGCTAGGGGCTACTTCACTGTCACACTGCATCATAAAGAGGGAAAGATGAGGGGAGAGGTAAGAAAGAAAGACAGAGAAAGAGACTTTAAAATCTTTGAGGGCACACATGAGAAGAGACATGGTTCCCAGCATTGATGGCCTTTCACTTGAATGTGACTGCTATTGCCCCCCAGTGTTGAGGAATGTTTAATGCAACCAGTCTCTTTCGCTTCACGTTGGCATTTTACTGGGTTGGAAATAAATGTATTCCGGGTGCCACGTACACCTACAGTTGTTGCAGGATTAAAAGTATTTTTACACAATACGAAAGAAATTTCGGGTTTCGACTTAACATGACTAGGCCTATATTATCTTAATGTAGCCTATTTTATTTTACACATACATGACATAATAATTACACAACTATAAAATATAATTACTAATTGGTATAAAGCCTAGTAGGAGTTGGAATAGAAACAGCGTCAATAATAATTCATAGTTGATTGATAAATAAATAAGCATACATTTGGTTGTGTTCATTTTTAGTTTAAAGTTGGTCCTTATTACATGTGTTGTCTATGAAAATATTATAATATATTTTCCATTTAGGTTTAATATAGGCCATATATATATATATATATATATATATATATATATATATGTGTGTGTGTGTGTGGGGGGGGGGGCATTTTAATTCTACTGTAGATGAGTTTAATGTTCTCTTGAAAGTGGCAGCTAATGAAATGAAATTATGTCCTCAAAAAGGGGCAATTCACCACAAAATTAAAAGTATGTAATTTTCTTGCCCTTAAGCTGTTCCAAACGTGTAGGCCTATGTATTAATTTTTTTCTCCTGAGATTTACATTTAATTTTTAATTTAATTTTCTCCCGAGATTTGAAGAATGTGAGACTTCCAAATAGCGAATATGGGGAGCATCAACTTGAGCATGAACTTTTACCTGAAGAAATGACTAGGCCTCAAATGTAGGCAGACCTGTCAGTTCATCGATAAAACGAAGTAGCCTACTGTCGATATTAGTTTTATTACATATTGAAACATCTTAAAACTTTAGTGCTGTGTTTAAAACGTATTCAAAATAGTTGACGGGTAGCAAACTTTGCTAGGGTCGCCAAAAATTGGGTTGCTCGCGTAAACCTCACCAGATTTCGGCCAGATAATATCACTATTCTAAACATATATCATTGTCCCACTTTGTCTAATATGCAGCGAATGCATAAATGAGCTGTTATTTGTGAAACCAGAAATGTTATACCTTGTAAAACACGCGTTTTCTTTAGCATGCCATTTTGTATCTGGTTAATTCTCACAGAACAGTTGTGCTCCGAGCCATAATGCTTTGTTAGCTCGCACTTTTGGTAGTGTTACATTGATCCAAAGACGACAAACCAAATCGTTAAACATGTTAATTCTTCAGTACATTCGCAAGGGGTGTGATAAGCGCTCACGGTTAGGAGTAAAAACTCCCCGCACTGGGTGAGACACCCTCGGATTATCCCTCATTTCGCCCCGGGGTTTTGGCTGCCGAGTCTGCCTGGACCTGCGGGCTGCTCACCGGGCCGGATTGGACCAGGTGCCCCGGGGCGTGCTCTGTCCAAATCCCTCAGGGACACGAACCAGTGCAACTCTTACCCTGCAGCTCTGCTTTGACTGTGGATTATAGGACAAACACTGGTATCTCCGTAAACACTCAGACACATGCATACTCAGAGAAAGGCCAGACGCTCTCAGCCCTGGGCAACAAGATATAGAGCCCGTACTGTTTAGATTGATGCAGGCCACTTTGATTTAAAACTCTCACCCAGCACTTTTCCCGTGTGATAAGGAGAAACAATTGAACACTGTGTGGTTCTTAAAGGAATCACTGTCATTAAAGGTCAAGAGGGGGTCTTGAATATATAATGCTGAAACAATATTAGGGCTTAGAGCACAAAAATGGTCATCTAATGTTATATAAGGTGTCAGTCTGAATTGTTTTTACACACTGGCTGGAAATGTGATCAAGTGAACATGTGCTGTTGTTACCCTAAGGAACATTTTCAACCTGATCTGACTCCTAAAATTATATATTTTTTTATAGTATAGTCATTGGTTTAGTCACAATATATTTGATTTTATTCAAATAATTAAGATATTATCACATGAAGTGCATTCTTAAGTTAAAATGTTTTTCAATGATTTACTCATCAAAACGGAGCATTTCATAAAAAGACACATTGTGCTTTTATTGTTAAATATAATTTATTACCACACAGAAACATTTATATGACACTTTCTAATTATTTTAACATATCAGGTTGGAGGAGTTCAGAAACATTAATAACCAACACAGTTCTCGGACACAGTTCAAGGTGATATTTGGGGGACTTTTAACCACATTTGTGACCCTTGACCACAAAACCCATTCATAAGGGTACATTTCTTGAAAAATTGAGATTTATGCATATGGTGAAAGCTGAATAAATAATCTTTCCATTGATATGGTTTGTAAGGATATTGCAATATTTGGCTGAGATACAACCATTTGAAGATCTGGAATCTGAGGGTGCAAAAAAAAAAAAAAAAAAAAAAAAAGTTAATATTAATACCACGCCTTTAAAGTGGTCCAAATAAGTTGTTAGCAGGACATATTACAAATCAAAAATTAAGTTTTGATATGTTTACGGTAAGAAACTTACAAAATATCTTAATGGAACATGATCTTTACTTAATATCCTAATGATTTTTGGCATAAAAGAAAACAAAAATTTTGACCCACACAATGGTTTTTTTGGCTATTGCCACAAATATACCCCAGCAACTTAAGACTGTTTCTTTGCTCCAGGGTCACATTTATGATAGTGAGAAAAGTTTGCCATTATGGAACATTAGGGCAAAATAGTTCAGAGACCCAGGAGGTAATTTGATTAAAAAGAATGAGATGCACAAAGATGCAAATATTACTTTACACATGATAATAGTCATCAGATGGTCTCATGAAATTTCTCAAATTTTCTCTGTTATTGGGCAGCAGTGGCAGCACCCATGCGTAGAAGCTCTTTCCTATGTGTAAGAATGACATCGAAACTTGACTGGAGGCGGTTTTGCTGCTCCTGGACACGATTTTGTAAGGTGCGAACCCACCGGATAAGGGCCAGGCGACGATACATGGTCAGCTGGACCTGATGCTTCTCCATCTCCTGTGCTTTAAACCGCTCTCGGTCCTGTAGTGTCCAAACAGCCTCCATAAGGTCCGGTAGCTCAGAACAGGGGTCGATATCAGAGTCGGACAAGTGATCTTCAACTGCATCTGTGCCCTCCAGGCTCTCTCTACGCCGCTCTGCTTTCTTATCCTCATGGTTTTGGTTTTTCAGGGTCTCTGCAGTCGCCTTCCTATTCCCATTGTCAGCTGTTGGACGTTCACGGCAGATTTGATCCCAGATGGAATTGTGGGACCCTGCGGCCCCAATGTCACCACTCTCTGTGCTGAATGGGGAAGAGCTTTCTGACCTGTAGCTGAAATCAAACTCTTCATCACTGTCAGCCCAGTCGATCACTCCATCCACCTCTTCATCATCATCCAGTAGGTCCTCCACTTTCTCACTCTTTCCCAGTGTCTTCTCCTTTTCATCATCTGTCACTCTCCTCATCTCTTCATCAACCTTGCCTTCCTCTGCACCATCTGGAGGCACTCTGCCACCCATATCGTCTCCACTTTCAATCTCTGGAAGAGGCTCCAAAGGGCTCCAGCATGGCAGACGAGACAATGGGGAGAGGGGTCCAGGTCCATAGTGGTTGGAAGAAAGAGGCAGATCACGGCCCAAAGCTCTTGGGCGCACCTGGTTGCGATTTTCATCTCCTGTCATAGTGTCATCATCCTGCCCCAGAAAGTTAAAGTTACCATCTTTCTCGCGTCTCTTTTGACTATTAGTATGGATGTGCAGAGTTAACTGTGGTGCAACCAGAGCTTGACTTCCCAGGACAGGGTTCATGGCCCGATCTTGCTGAAGCATTTTCAGTTTTGTTTGAGATTCAATCGCTCTTTGAAAAGGGCAGATACAAAAAAAAAGTGGTTAGTGGTTTGACAGAAGAGTCTACAAGATGCAAAAGCAAAGTAATACAATATATTGTTATATTTTGTCTGTTAATACAGATTCAGATAAAACAGAAAGTGCTGAAAGGCTACTAACACACTGCAAATAATATCTGTGGCTAAAATCACTTGCTAATAATGGTTAAAATAATACATAAAATATTCAGTGGTGCAATTCCACGGCATGTTCTCCATTTCGGTGACATGAAATATTCATATGTTCTCTCACAGATATAGCCACGCAATAACTTCGGGGCCCTGTCAATCACTCGGCGTGACAGGCGCTGCGCGGCCATGTGGTGCTGAAGAACAGCAACCAGAGATTCAGGGTTGCGCGCCTCAGGCGCCAATAATAAAATGATTGAGGACATAAAATCTGCGAGTAGTTCAGTTCCGCCCCAAGAATGTGTGCTAATCTGAACGACTCGGTGCATTTCGATATATTTAAAATTTCTACTGTATTTTACTCGACGATTTATGCAATTCGATTGGAATACCTCGAAGCGCCACGTTAAAATGAATAAATAAGATGCATGAACGAAATTAATGAACATTAAACCACCAATCAAACGCATTGGTTGGAGCTCGATGCTCGACTTGATGCCTCACGAGCACAAACGTCATCACAATAAATGTTATCGCATTTAGATCGTATTTAGATAATCAGCAAAAACAAACCAGTAACAGTGAATCGCTAAAGCCAAGCTAAAAAGATACTGATGAATAGGATCCAGGTAAATCGAGATTGGATTACGTAAGAACGGCGTTACCAGTCTCACCCCATCTCTCGGCTCCGCTTGCTCGGCCGGGAACGCGGCAAATAAACAGCAGCGCACATCTACACAAAGCCAAAACCTCGCTCCAATTTTATTTATCCGTTACATAAATGTCTGATTGCCAATAACATTTGAGAATCAATTAAAAGAGGGCATTGTCTTACGATTTGTTGTCCGTTTTTCGTCCGCGAATGAGATCGAGTCCTCCCCGTTTTCCCCTCCTTCGACCGAGCCTCTCTAGCGATGTTAATCTGATTCCTCCTCTCTCCCTCCCATCCGCTCTCCTTTCCCGTGTACTGCGACGGACCACTGGGCTATGACTCACTTCCTAAACTGGGAAGGGACCACATAGCTGGAAACCGGTGAAATTAGTGGAAAATAGTGTGGGAAAACAAATTCATGCAAAACATGATTTTAATTTCTGTCAATTCTGGCAGTACATAAAATGTACCTACTGTAATAATTTTATTATAGTGTAACAAATATATTACAGGAATATTTTTATTGTTTTCCTTTAAACTTCAGATTGCAGCAAAATGAAAAACCTTAAAAGTCCTAAACGGTCTAAAATACCCTCAACGTCATCAGACAAGAGTTAAAGACCATTTTACAACCAGGTTAACATCACTTAATGGAGCTGCACTTGTGTTGCTGTAGGTCTGTGGTGGCTAATCATGAGGCACTGTGTGACTGTGTTTTTGTGCTAGTACATCAGACAGACTCCGTAAGTACATTCCCTCCCTGTCTCATGACAAGCAATTGATGGCGACAGAAAAGAACTCTTCTCTCCCCCCGTGTCCAACAACATCCCCATTCAAGTGTTGCACCTTCAGGCTGTCTCTGGTCTCTTCCCCCTTCCATCTCTCAATAATAGCCTTAACACATGAAAAATACATCAAATAAAAAGTCTGCCCGCGGCTTCGTCACATGGAAAATCATCGACATCAAGCAAACAATCTGAGGAAGGAATAGGAATGAAGATGAGAGCAAGAGACAAGAGATGCTTCGCAAAATAAGCTTTAACACTTGCTGGATCAGTTCAAAAACACATTACTTGTAAAACACTACAGGTTAGGAGCAAGTCTATGCCACGATTTAAAAAAAGAAGAAAACAAGGCTGGATTGTGTCAAACACATACATGATAACTTGCAGTAAAAGTGTGCCATAGCCAGAAAACTGAAGCATGTGTTTAGATACGAGCAGCCTGCAGTTATGACCCATTTCCCTCAGTTCAGCTGCACGTCTCGGTCCAGGCGGTGTGAGCAGTGACAGAGCCCAGAGGAACTCACCCCTGGCACTGCTGTCAAAAGCCACCACTCTGATCCAGTATGGCAGCTACTATTCAACTAGTTGCCCAGAAGCTCGCTCTCTCACTCTCTACATATAAAGAAACACACACACACACACACACACACACCCCTAGTTTGACAAGGTCAGTTATCTGCAGAAGAGCATTTCTTTTTGGGATCACTGTTTAAAACGAAATGTGTGATGCAGAGACTCAACAAATCGCTGGAACCAAACTCAGATGTTACAATGAACCCAGAATTATCCAGTGGCTTTTGAGCTGATCTCAATATTCTCTTGACAATATGGTCACAATTCAGTGGCTGTTTCCACCCTGGAGCAAAGTTGATCTATTTATACAAAAAAACAAAACAAAAAAAACCTCCTGCTCCAAACCCAGAGGAGCTGATTAAAAGCACTTACAAAATGGAGTGAAACATACAAAAAGCAGGAACTCTCAAGTCAAACATGTCTGGTTAAACTCAAGTTGATTCAGTTTTTGCAGGTTAGATGAAGAAATTCATAGCCTGAGGGAGCCTGTGCTAACAGCTCAAGGGTTGATCTTTCAAGCATGACTCTTGGCCGAAAAATGCATATGATATTTAAAAATACACTTTAATACACAATTTTATTAAAAAAAACAAATAAAAATACATCACTTAAAAGGAGAAATCACAATATGTACATGATACAAATGGTTTAAAAGAAGACAAACTTTCAATATCATAGCATTTAGTATGGACAATGGGACAAATAGATATGTTTTAATTTTAAGTAATACTGGGAAGTTTGGAAGCAACTTCAGTTTTCGAGGTAGCTGAAAATACTTCGTGGTGGTCCTGTAGGTTTGAGGGAGTTCCCGAGACATGGCCGCTTGGCAGCAGGGCTAAAAGACTCCATCGATCCTCTTTTCTTAATCTGAAAAAGTGATTTACTCATTTTTACTCCTACTTAAGAGATGTCATATTTCAAAAGCTCATAATACATAATTTTACAATAAAACCTTTATCTTAAGTGAAGTAATAAGACATCTTGACTTGTGGCGTCTTAGTTTCAACAATCATTCTAAGACTCCAGCTCCATCCAGTGGTAGAACTATTAACTACATCCACAAATCTCTTTCTTTCCACAAATGTTATTCTAACTCCAAAGTAAAATATCCTTGTAAAAATGTGAATAACATGGAAAAAAAAAAAAAAAAAACTGTACCTGTTTTCTGGGTCCCTCTGATGCAGGTGTCTCTTTTTCCGGTGACAGAGTTTGGAAGAGAAAACCTCGTGTGTTACGAGGGGCCAAAGGGTTACTGTCAGAGATGCTGGCTAACTTTTGCAACATTGCTCGAGGTTGACTGAGTAATGAGCCTCTCTTAACCTAGGAATAAATTACAAGTCAAAAGATTACAAATCTGTCGAATTAAAAAATTGCTTCTTGAAAGCAATTTAAACAAGCTGACAGTGGCATTGCCATAAAAAAATAAAAACCCACTACAAAAACAGGAAGTGTGCTGTGGGTACTGACCATGGTGGACTGAAATGGCTTTGGAAACTGGTTGAGTGCTGCCTTCTCTTGCAGAGGAACAGCTGAAAGGTCTGTAAACGATTGAAAAACACTTCAGTAACATCGTAGTTGATAGTTGTTTAACCAGTAGAAAATGTCCATCATGAAGCAAACGAATAAATCAACCAGCACTTGTCTTAAATACTGTCAGCAAAAAAAAAAAAAAAAAAAAAAGGCATGTAGGTACCTCTCTTTTGAAGGGTCTTAGCAGTGAGCTTCTTGGCTAGCTTCATAAATTGGCTATCCTCTTCTTCGATCTTTTCCTCATCATCCCCATCCTCTCCCTTTTTGGCCCGGGCTTCAGTCTACATAACAGAATCGGAGTCAGATACATGTACACAAGCACGCACACATAACATCAACTTCTCACACACACACACACTCACACACACACACACACACCTGTTCTCTGATCCACTGTTCCCTCTCTAGTCGTTCTTTACGTCTTTGCAACTCCAGTTGATCGATTTCTTCATTTTCTTCTTCCTCCTCTCCATCAGCACCCATTCCATCAAACTCAAAGTTATCATCTGGTCAAAACAGAAAACCCATCAGAAAACACAGACACCTCTACTCCAGTCAGCTGCTTCAAGCACTGTCAGATTTAAGTATCTTTTTAAGTGATCACTTTCCAGGACTTTATTCCTCTTCAAAGTCTTTAAAACCATAGTTTATGGCCGACTCAACTATAAAATCACCTCTTTAATAGGAGTTCTTAATTATACATTAGGGGTGGTTAATCTGTCTGATTTCCCGATTCGATTCGATTACGATTATTGAAGTCCCGATTCGATTACAGTCGATTTTCGATTATTAACGATTCTCGATTAACGATTATTGATTATCCATTTCACAACAGTAAGTAGTAAACAAACTGTGTAAATCATTACTAATAAATGGTAGAAACAAACCGAATGCATGTAGCGGTTGGGATTTTCAGTTTACTACATGCAGCAGGCACTCTGATTCCATGTATGGGGCACATATATATTATTCATATGACACACAAACACAAGTAGACAAGACCTTTTTAGTTCAAAATCTATGCCCCGTGTCACATCGCCTCTGCTTCTGCTATGAGCATCGCGGCCAGATCTGCCTCGCGCACGCGCCGAGTGTGCACAGCTCGGACTACTGTCAGTGTCATTGCGACTCCCCACCTTGCCTCCTAACTGTCCTATGAATACTTCGACCTCGTCTAACATACCCAGAGGCATTAGACAAAGTCTCCACTACAATACTGTCACCGCGATTGCGGAGAGGTGCGGTCAGAAGACAAATATACATGTCTAGCGCGGAAAAAATCTCCCGCTTCGTCCCTGCAACAATAACACGCCTGCTAATTTCGCAATGAACACTCCGACCCCTGCAAACATTGTTCACACCTCTGACATTTGGCAAAGGACCATTTACATTGGGCAAAGGATTCACCGTTTGTGCTTGGTGTACTTTCACTTTCAATATCACCGTCATCTTCTGGATACAGATATTCCCCTTCAGAATCAGTGTCCGCGAATAGAAGTCCCAACACTTCATTGCGGGTTTATTGAAGCTTTATTGATGCCATTAGATAATAATAAAAATAATAATGATAATAATAATAATCTAATGCCAATACTCGCTGACGTTGACAACATTGGTCAGATAAAATGGCTCACTCTCACACTAGCTCCGCTTTTTTTTCGCACTGATTCAATGCGGTCTCGAAGATTTTGTTAAGGAGCATTACGTTTTTTTGAGTCAGAGATTAAGTATTACATGTCTGCTATCTGGTGCAGGGGAGGTCGCGTGAAATTTGACACCCTATTTGACAAAATCGGCCGTTTTATTCAGTGCCGCATCTTGTCGAGTAAACTCGACCATGGCGCCAAGAGGGTTAGAGCTCCTGCCATGAAAACCAAAATAAATCCACACGCTTGCTTTGAACCCAGATGGAGCTGGGTGGTTCGGTTGGTTGCTCGCTCCTGGTTTTTCCATTTTACACACCTGTTCTGGCTGCTTGCTAACGGGAACTGGGCGCGTTCGTGACGTTCAACTCCCGGTATAATTTTTTTTACAAAATAAAATAATGCAAAAAAAAAAAAAAAAAAAAAAAATCGATTTTTGAAAATGTAATAATCGATTCATACTCGTCCATAACATACTCGCGATTAATCAATAATCGATTTTTTTCACCACCCCTATTATACATTACAACAAAGGATTTTCAGAACCACATTCAGTACCATAGCAAAAAAATATTGAAAGTATTTAACTTTTTAACATGGTTCATTATTTATTCTAATGGTGACATTAAAGATAAACCATTGCATGTTCACGGAAAGTGCTGTAAATCTGCACGGAATCATTTAAAAGCAGCTGACTATAAGCAAGTATTGAATTGAGCTGGTACTACTGGAAATTATAAATAAACATTTTCCAGGGCCATATGATTTCCGCGATGCAGAAAACGCAGACGGAATCGCAGAATCCAGTCATAAAAACGGAATTTACAGTTTAACGGCGAATGTCACGGAATTTGCCAAATTTTAAATGAATTAAAAGTTGGTCATTGCACTTACATCAAAATGGAAATATGGACTAATATCTGTAAATATTAAACCTGAAAAGTCTATTTAAATATGAATCCTGCATGTTTGCGTGTCTGTGTTAATGAATGGCACAGAAGCGTGGCTTCGACTATTACACACACTGAAGCGCATGTGACGCTCACGGTGATTTCAGTTTCTGTGGTCTCACTAAATAACGATGTAAACATGAAAAGCACCTCCAGAATTTATCTGAGAGTCACTTCATGAGCATTTGACCATTTGATTTGAATAAAACTAGCATCACTACATACACAGAACTGTAAAAGGTATTCTCGTCAACCTGTCAAAATAAAAGTCCGGTTTGGTTTAAAGACAAGTGTTTGCCATAAATGTTCAGCAGAATGTACAAAGCCTAATACTATGACTACTAAAAACAAACATTTTTTTTAAGGTTTAAAATCACACAACATTTCTTCCATTTTTTATTTTTAGTAGTAAATCTCCTTTGTTTACCAAAAAATAAAGTTTGCTTAATTTTCAATAATTAAAAGATAAATTAAATGAATGTTTTATGCCTTAATTTGATAACCAGAAAAATGGAAATACACAACGGAATTTCGGAGCGGGACAACATTTCATAAGGTTATTTTTAGAAAAAATTGAATAAAATGTAATGATAAATGCATGAAAAAGGAGTGGAGAAAAATTAAAACGGGAAAAACTTAATTTGCAAAAAAATAAAACGAAATTTGAGAAAAAAATAAAACTGATTTCATAGGGCCCTAATTTTCTCATTGGATCTACACAAATCTCGTAGGTAAATTTTTACCAAAGGTGAGGATTTTGCATCTATAATTTGCTTCTACCAGTACTGCAGAACAACTGGTATTGTTGTATTTTTACAATTTCAGCATCGGCTTGGTAAAAAAAAAAAAAAAAAAAAAAACTTTTGACACTAATCAAGATTATTAGTTAAGTTCTTCTCTTGAAGTGGACCACTGGATAGAACATTGGGAAACAGTCAAAAGTCAGTAGTTATGCACCAGTCTTGAATTTTCATGTTTTCATGGCCACAACAGGCAAATTCTGATTAGTTAATATTTTATAAAGCAAGAGATGAGATGAAAATAAGAGTACATGAACAAGATGTTTTTTCTCCATTACAGGCCGAACTCTTTGTAGCAATTTAAAACTAAGAGGCAACCACTGCATCTGAAACAAGCTCTAAACAAAGATTAGGGCTGTGCAAAAAAAATCGAATGCGATTTTCATGCACATCTCATCAGTAAAGACGCTCCTTTAATTAGAAGTATTATCTCCAGCACGTGTGTTCAGATCAGGGTTGCCATGTTTTCACAACAAATCATGCCCTTTTGCTTCTCAAAACTAGTCCAAACCTAATTCGCGATTCCAGGAGGTTCCCAGATAAAAAAAAATTGCTTCCCGGGGTTAAAATATAAGTTTTGTTTTTTGGCATGGTTTTCTTGGTAAAATTAGCATTTTAGGGGCTAAATATCACGTTATTGGTATTGGGGCTGCTTCGAACCGCGGACATGAAAAACAACCGCAAACTTGGCAACACTGGTTCAGGTGGAGCGGCAGTTACTACACAGAGCCGTAGTCTACCGACAACTAACACAAAATCGCTTTCAAAATCGACAAAGAATCGCCACCGATTTTAAAATCGATTGTGTGTAGATTGGTTGGCATTTACTACACAGAGCCGTAATTAACTGACAGTGTTGCCAAGTCTGCGGTTGTTTTTCATGTCCGCGGGTCAAAGCGACAATACCAATATCGTGATATTTAGCCCCTAAAATGCGAATTTTACCAAGGCAACCATGCCATTAAACTTAAAATTTAACCCCGCAAAGCATTTCTTTTTTATCGGGGAACCTCTTGGAAACGCGATTTGGGCTAGTTTTGAGAAGCAACTAGGCAGGATTTGTTGTGAAAACCTGGCAATTATGATCTGAACACACGTGCTGGAGATATACTTCTAATTACAGGAGCGTCTTTACTGATGAGATGTGCATGAAAATCGCATTTGATTTGTTGCACAGCCCTAACAAAGCTGCTGCATTCATGAGCAGTTTCTGATTTGAATTGGTCTGACTTTACACCCTGATGAAGGCTTATTAGCAGCAACGCCTCGGTGCACTTGAATTGTTATTATTATTTTTTTTAAATGTAAAACCATATTCACTACATTTTTGAGTGCCTTGGCTTATGAGTTTTTAGTCTGACAGATTTGTGACATTATGCTACGTAAAACTTCTGGATGAAA
This sequence comes from Carassius auratus, assembly GCF_003368295.1. Taxonomy (NCBI): domain Eukaryota; kingdom Metazoa; phylum Chordata; class Actinopteri; order Cypriniformes; family Cyprinidae; genus Carassius; species Carassius auratus. The sequence goes on from NC_039286.1 coordinate 6,991,186, forward strand.
CAAAAACAGCAGACGGGCTGAATGAGATGCAAATTCATTCTGACACCAGGGGGCTCTTATTCGGTTGTTAAGTGATGACGTAAGAAGCGCTGTTTCCGGGTCCAAGCCTCAACTCACTTCACTTGAGAATACGACCTCAGCAGCCATTTATGAGCACTGTTTATTCATATTGATCATTTAAGCTAAACGCTTTCAAACTTACGGTATACACTACAGTCTCCATGCTCACAGCGTCCTAAACACAAATAATTTTTAGATATTTTTTTTATATTTTAATTGTCTGGCTATCTGGGACTTCGGTATGGAGTTAAAGGTTAAGATTATAACTTCTTCGCTAATATTCTATCACATTGTGAGTTTATATTAGTACCTTTTGTTGTTTTCTCATGGTAACTGATAGAGCGTTTGGACACGGAAGCGCTGCTACGTGACTTCAGACTTAACAAGCGAATAGAACAGCAGTAATACAGCGTTTCCCTGGTTACTGCAGTAAACAAAGCAGCCCTGCTTCTAGAAATACTTATTTTGTCTGCACAATGCAGAGGCAAGGTGAAAGAAACTAATCAGTTCCCCTCAGAGACACATTTATATAAACCCCATCCGCAATTCAATAAAGGATTTTCTTCAAATATTTCATTTATTTTATATATAATTATATATGTATTATATTTAATTTATTAATATACATTTCAATATTTTCCTTTGACATTTTCTCTTATTTTCCATGTGTTTTTCAGGACGCGTGGGAACCCTGTAAAATGATGCCTGTCACACTTTCAAGTGCTTTTCCAGATCACAAGGTGAACTCACCAATGTTTTTCCAGCGGAAACGACGAGCTCGTCCAGGTCCATCAGAATGCAGATCTCCATCAGCAAGGTAACGCTCCTGATAAAGCCGCAGTTTTCGCTTATCATCATCCATGACCTGCTTCCTGTTGGGAGAACATTATGAGCTTCATGTTCCTAGTGAAAGACAATGACAAGTCTATAAAAGTAGTACAGTTATTTTTAAAAGCAATCAAATTTAAGGCATTTATAACACTGGAATTGACTGATCACATGGCATAACAGAACTACCCAGCTTAGCTTTGATAAATAGGTGGCCCCCATGTGGCACATTGATGTAACAACAATTTTTTTGCATCAGACAAGCCAACATGTGAATTGAACTGTAAAATGCAAAAGCTACCAAACAAGCTGGCTTTGCAACTGGGTAACTCACCTGTTCCACCACCTACTAAAAGCACAACTCAAAGTAAGTGGAGGATTTAGATAACATTTCTTACATGTGAATCTTGTTAACTTGGTCCATCAATTCCTCATCTGATGGCAACTCTTCCTGTATCTCCTCCTCCTCATATTCGTCACCACCATCATCATCCTCATCCTCACTGCCCACATCACTGCCAGACAACTCTGCCTCGGATTCCACGAACTCTGCTAAACGGCTGTTGGGACACAAATACCATGCAGAGATATCAATACACACATAAAATGATTGTCATATAAGATCAAATATATTAATTAGCAGTAATTTCTAACCTGCGTCACCCTAAAATGCTTTTAAATAAATTACATTGTTCAGAAATATCATAATATTATAAAATTATAGTTTATAAAAATAAACTAATATAGACATACATTTTCTTTTTGCCAGTGTGTTTTCCAAAGACCGCTTCACGTTCCTCTTCCTGCTCCTCCTCCTCTTCATTCTCAGTTTCCTCTTCTTCAGCATCTGATTTATCCTCATTTTCATCCTTAAATGAAAAACAAATTGTTAACAGCTCTAAGCACTTAAGAGTAGTAACAATTACAAGCAAACATTAAAATGCACAGCTACAGGAAGTAATTTCGTTGCCACTATGCAATATTGCAGAAAAAAAAAAAAAAAAAACACTTTCTTAAAACACCCCTCCATTTTCTTGACAAACAGGTAGTCCCGCCCCAAACTCACACTACTGGTTGAACCAATGTTTACACATTAGGCAAAGTAACAAAACTTCTCTGTTGAGTACCTTTGCACTAAGGCTGTCTACATCTGACAGGAGCCGGAACTCACAGTCACCTTCCTCCTCTTCCTCTTGTTCCTCAGTTATGTTCTCGTTCCTGTGGGGACAGTTGGAGGGTATAAAGCATTTAGTATGTGGAGCAACAATACACAAACTATAATTTTCAAGGATATGCAATGAACCTATGTATACTGATTATAGCTTAGCACCTGTTTGTTTCAGACGGCTTTTCAAAGGCAGGACTTGAGACTGATGGCAGGGATGAAGCAGCTAAAAAGGGGTTAAAAAATTGTTTATCTACAAAACTTAAGTTCAGTATGGATCATTTTAACCCTCAGTATAAACAAAAAAAGACATACACGGGCTTCCTGTGAACTTGCCAGAACAGAGAGCCAGCAGCTGGTCCATGTCTGCCTCTGAGCTGACTTGACTCTCCCCTCTTTGCTCTTCCAGCTCCAAGGTCTTCTTGTTCTCCTTGGGTTTGATGACTGGTTCTTCAGGCTGTGTGGCAAAAGCTCCAGAACACAACCCCAGGAGCTCATCCTCTGCTGCAGGCTGAGAAGCCCCTGGCTGGGTCTTCACTGATCCAAAGCCCCCTGAGCAGAGCCCTAGGAGCTCACCCATGTTAGCATCCATGGCGTTTTCATCCAGACTGTCTAGTATAAGCTGCCGTTTGTGGGAACGGCTAGGCAAGCCACGAGGACCGACGTTTAAAAAGCCATCAGCATCCAGTAGCTGAGAGTGAGTATCCTCCTCCAGTGAGAACCGCCCCTGGGAATCCCCAGCCGGAGGGAGGGCGGACTCACTTGGGGACGAGGGAGCATAAAGGTCTTGAGAATCCTCCACAGGGAGAGAGAGGGAGGGTTCGGACATCTTACCTGAGCTCTGAAAAAGGAGACGTTTATTCATAAATATTTAGTCTTTCTAAAATTAGTAATTCACTAAAATGGCAAATCATTGTCATTTACAACTTACCACTATAACCTTGTGTATTTAAGATTTAGGAGATTAAATAAGTAAGTTTACAAAGGTAAAAAGGTACAGTCACATTAGTGACATTTTGATGAACTCACAGCTTTTTGTTGGTCAAAACTACAAATTTGTGAGAAATGTAAAAAATTTAATCTGTCTGGGGAACTTATTCACCCTTGCATGACTGTTGGAAAAACTGAATATTTCCCCCAAAAAAAGTTCATTTCAAGAGTTCCAACCAGCTTGCCAAAGCAAACAATCCAAAAGACTTTGCTCCAGCTGATAAACACCTTTAAACTACCAGCACATATTCGGCTAAATATGAGGGGGGAGGGGGTGCTGGGATGTTCTCTTTACCCCCAGTTGAAGAAAGACAAAGAGCTTTGCCGTGAGTATATATCAAGGCCTTTAGTAGGGATGCACCGATCATGATTTTTCATGGCCGATGCCGATTTTTTACAAGCAAACTGGCCGATTCCAATACAGATTTCCGATTTCTTTTTTCTTCTTTTAAGCAACAAACAAGACAGAAGGAAAGTGTGCATAAAAAAGATATTTAGTATTTAATAGGCCAAACTTGCTTTTGGCTATTGAAAACAATAACTGTAACCATCTGAAATATGGTCACAAGAGTCGACCGTTTCTGTCAGTGGTGTTTTAATTTTAAATATTGGCGATATCCTAACAAGAAAAGTAGGCTACAATGTTAAGTTAAAATGAGTTGCCGCTTGCTTGAGCACCTTATTATACAAACCTAGAAGTCAAATGCATGAATACGTAGTTTATATTTATTGAGTTTAAACTAATGTCTTTGCCTATTGGAATATTGTTACTGTTATGTGATAACGAGTCACAATGCCGAAAAATATTGTATTTTTTTTTTTTTAAACATGATTTGAAAAAAATAATGAACAAATGTTGTGTGTGGACTAAACAGCCGCGGATCAGTAGTGGACTGCAAACAGGTCCTGTGTGAAAGCACAATGAAGCACGTGCTACTTCTGCACCACATACGTAACGCACACGGACTGCATTCGCTCTGCAGACGGAGTATGTGTGAAACAGGCGTTAGAATGACTTTCATATACACGTCTATACAAATATTCACAATCAAACAAAAGGACTGTGCAAAAATATTCAAAGATCATATAAAAGCCACACTTGGCTTAACAGTCAAGCAAGAGACCCTCACCTTTGAAGCAGAGCCGAGGAAGCTGGATCTGAAGAGGGAGGGAGATGGAGAGCGGAATGCACTGTTGGACAGGCCTCTGCCAGCAGCTCTACTGACTGGCTGGTATGATGGGATCATTGAGCCCATCAGCTCAAAGCTACTGTTATGACTGCTGTCCTTAGCCATTGACAGACTGTCATACTCCTCTGTGAAAAGAACCAAACTTCAGTCTGATTTTACATACATTTGAAATTAATGATACTAAAAGCTTGACCATTTTTTAGAACAACAAATATAATTACTTGTTTTAAATAAAATTAAAAAAATGGAGTGTTTAATATAGGGCTGGGCGATATATTGTATATTAGCAGGATAATCAGAATAATTTTGATGACGATGTAAAATTTGAATATATCGGGAATATCGAATATTTCAAATTCAAGCATACTTTCCCAAAAGAACGCGACGAATGTCCAAAAAAGGAACCTGTAACTGCTAACTGCTCTACGCCCCTCTACTACGAGAGCTTTAATGATAGCGTTTACCAGATAACAAGAGTTTAAATCTCCGAATCAGAGCTCCACTGTTACAAGGATTCATTTTCTACCCGGTGTTTGCTTATTTTAAGCAATCTGGCAACCATGCGCACATGCTCACTCCTCATTGCGGAAGAGCCGCCGACAATAATCTGAAAACACTAATAAGCTTGAGAAATTGAGCGATCTAATGAAAGCGTCATTCAGCCGGTCTGTGTTCTGTCGTGAGATCTCAACTGTATTGTTTGCATTTGTGATCGCAAAATAAATGCACTTACTCGACCGCTGATGTTTGAATAGAGAAACATAGGCTATGGCCATTGGGAATTACTAGTGGGGAATTTCACTGATATGTTTACCAGTTTCCATAATATAGACAGAGAGAATGCAAAAGTCTTTGGTATTCATTTATATATAAGAAATAGCTATGTGCTTCAGCAACTAGCTCCCCATCTAAGAGGGTTTTTAGAGTCAGTAGGAACATAGTTTCATGCCACAGAGCTTCTCTTAAAACCGCAGACAGTTGACAGACTTGTGTTCTTAGCTTAAAAACTTGTTAAAAAAATTAAAATAAAATACTTATCCCAGTTGCATAGTTTAAATTGTGAATTGCATGCACTAAAAAGTTGACAGAATGCACTCTGTACTTAATTTGCACTTTTTCAGTTACATATAGGCCTACATGTATTCATTTAATAAAAAGCAGTAAGTGATCTCCTGGTTTAGATTTTTTTTTAACTGCTTAAATTAGCTGTTTAATCTAAATAGTTTTTTTTTTTTTTTTTTTTTTTAATGGGCAAAAGAAAATCATCATGTTTTTTTTATTATTTAAATGCAAATGCAAACATAGAGATATATATCGAATATCGTAAAAATGGACAATATCGAGATATCTTTTTTTTTTTTTTTTATATATCGCCCAGCCCTAGTTTAATACCATACACACTCACCCATTTTATTGTCAACTTCATGGCAAGATGTGCCTAATCTTCTTACACCATCCCTGGACAGAAAAAGACATTCAGTAAGTATTGACTACCGAGAATGGGTTGCAGCCCAATTAGGAATCATGCACATACCCGGTGCGGGAACAGGAGTTGCCGGCAAACAGCATCAATGTTCCATCAGTGTCTGCTGGACTTGGAGAGGGACTTTTGAAGCCTGGGGAGGGGCATGTTTTCGCTGAAACTTCATCTTCACCTTCCTCTTTGTCCACCACTTCTCCCTCATCTTCATCACCACCATCGCCCAGCAATTCATCAACACCCTAAAAAAAAAGGATTTGACAAATTTTACAATTTATAACTATAAAATTAGAAAAGTTGTGCTAAAAAGTGGCAGATCTGGAGAAGTTATTACACAAGAACACCACGAGAATATCCCAAATTAATGCCAATTTCTAGTACCTCTTCATCCTCTGACTCGGTCATCTCTGCTTCTTCTTCTTCCTCACAATCCTCATTGTCAAGGCGATGCAGAGCAGCTCTGCGCTCTCTCTCCTCCTTCCTGCGGATGGCCATGGCTTGTTGCAAGCGAGACTTCAACAGTACCAGTTTCTCACCTACAAAAACGCAAACAAGAAATATTGAATACACATATTAAAACTGTTCCCACACCTAAAAAGCAATATGATAAAAAATAGTGATTGTACCTGGTTTGACATTTGCGGGCTCATCCTCTCCCTCATTGACAGTAATTGTGATTGATTCAGAGCGCAGTTCTTCCTGTCCTGAGGGGGCGCTGTCTTTCCTCACCACATTAAGCTGCAATGTGTGCTCCCTTTTAGGACGAGGAGCAGGCTGGATGTGCTTCATGAAGCGTTCTTGTAGTGCTTTCAACGCTATATTACACACATACAAAAAAAAATCTATCATCAACTGTGGAAAAGGGTGAAGAACATTTAAAAAGTTATAATCCAAAAATCTCACCTGGGTTTTCCTGAGGTGGCTCCAGCTGGACAAAAGCCCCATCATCTGCACACAGCTTCGCCACAGGAGGAGGATCTAGACCAAGCTCTCTTAGTCTGGCTAGTTTATCCTTGCGAGGTCTGAGCATCTGAGCAGCAGCCTGGGCCTGATCAACTGAGGCCTGTTGCTGTTCTTGGTCCTTGTCTGAATGTTTAGGTCTCTCAGTTTCTTTCTCTTGAACCACAGGGTTGGGTTCACCAGTGCTTATGTTATGTGCTACTTCTGCTTCATTTGAGGTCTGTGGGTCACTTCCATTGGTACAATTGTCCTGATGAGTGCTGCTGGCAATGTCTGCTAGAGGAAGGGGTGTAGTGGAGGACCGGTTATCCAGAGATGATTCTGTTGGGGGGCTTGAGTCCTGCTCAGGCATGTGCTGAGGTCTTGTAGCTTGATCTGGAGGTGGTTGTGTAGTGCTCTCTAATATACAAGCCTGGTACTTGGCAGACCTTGAGGACAAGTGAAAAAATATTATATTGGTTATTTCCACTGTGAATTTATACAGGAGATAAATTAGTTAATTCGTGTTCGTGATCTCATACTTGAGTAAAGCCATGGCACCACCCTCTGGACGAGGTCTTCGCTTGAAGAACTGGTCAATACTTTTGGGCTCTGGCATGTAATATGGCAGATTGAGCATCGACTCTGCAAATGTTAAAGAAAGCGGTGTCAGAAAGTAACTTTTTTTTTCTTTTTTTTTTTAAATCACAAGATGATATTTGCCCCATCTACACATTTCACGAGTCACATAATCCTACAGAAATCATTCTTAATATGCTGATTTTTTTAATTCAAGAAACATTGTCTTATCAATGAAGATAAATGGTACTGCTGCTCATTTTTGTAGAACCTGTGATACAAAACAATTCACTTGAAATAGAAAACTTTTGTGGCATTATAAATGTCTTAAAGTATTTATTTGCATTCAAACCATTGCATGGTAGTGCATACATGTTAGTCCAAATTTTGCAAAGTCAATTTTGCTACAATTTCAGTCTAACTTAAAGCATTTATATAACTTTTTAAAAAGGCAAATAATTGTTTTAGTCAAACCAAAGTCAAACTCTTTAAGTGCATGTAAATGCACTTAGTGAGCCAAGCCTTTTAGCGCCTAGCTGATGCAACTTCAGACTGACCTCGCACAAGTCTCTGACTCTCACTGTGAAGCTGCTTGATTGCCTCCTTGCTGGCTCTTGCTGCTTTTCTCTCCTGAAAACAGTTTGTTCAGGAAAAGCAAGTGAGTGTTTTTGTTACACTAATTTAACCAAATCAATGTGTCTATCTCTATAATAAATAATCTCACCTTGCGTGGTGACCTGTTCTCTTGTTCCTCGTCTCCACTGAAGTCTGATAGCCGAGGCTATAAATAATATGAAAAAGTAACTACAAGTAACAGATTGAAATCAAGTGGAGACTTACACAAGACCGTGGAAGCAAAAGTCTGTGCTTACTTTGTGTCTGGCTTTCTTTTTCACAGCTGATCGGATAGCATCTAGAGACTCTTCCTCTTCCAATTGCTCTTCAGAGTCTTCCTCTAACTGAGCGTCAAATAGATCGGAGTCCCCGAGCAGACAGCCACTGTCATTGAGTGCTTTGATTGGAAGAACCTTCTTAAAAATCAAAAGTAATATTTCAGCCACCAAAAATGCCATTTTTTCATTTCCATTCATTCAATTTTCATTTCGGTGCACCCCTAATTAAATCTAATAACAGCTTGTGGTTTAATGTTCTAAGCACCCACCTCTGTTTTTTCTTTCAGTCGTTTTACAAGGGCAACATTGCGTTTCTCTTTTTCTCTGCGTCTTTGTGACTTCTCCCTCTTTTTCTTTGCTTCTTTTGGTTTGACTTGGACTTCTGCTTTCTCTGGATCACTGTCATCACTGTGCATTGAGATACGGGATACACGTTTTCCTTGCTTCTTTTTGATGCTTTCAGTCTCATTAGTTTTTGTCTCCTCATCGCTGGACTCCGACAGGACCAGAGCATTTGCCATTCCGGCCTCTTCCTGCTCCCCGTCACTGTCACTGTCCTGCAGTGCTTTCCGAGAGCGTCCCTTCCGACTAACAGTGATATCTTCATCTGAATCTGGAACACAATGGATTAAAAAAGTTCTGTCATCCCACAATATATTTTAGGTGTTCAGTGATCAGAAGTGTCAAAAGCATTCCTTTTGCTCATTCATCAACAAATACAAAGCAGTTAGGATGCATCAAATTCTCAAATAGTTAGTTGTCTCTCTTAAAAACCTTCCCTAACTTACCTTGTTGGTCCTCAGTGACCATGTTGTTGTCAATCACAGGATCCTCCACTGGTGAGCCCATTCCACTATCGGAATCACTTCCAGCTGTTCGTGCCTCAGGCAGATCTATAGGCTATACAATATAAAATTTGCCATGCATGTTAATACTACTTTGACAGATTTCCATTGCTAAAATAAACAGTGTAATTTGATGAACCGCGCGTTTTTGTAAACACGAGCACTACACTTCGACTAGAAACCAACCTAAATTGTATTTATTATTATTTTATTTGACAGTTAACACTACATAGAATATAACAAAACGAAATCCAACACTTGGAAACAAATAATATAAAATGGCAAATAAAGTGTGCACAATTCATCCGGTCTTACGTTACAATAGACAGGATGCATAGCTAAGCTGGCTAGCTAAACACAAATAACCTGAAGAATTCATTCAATATATTCATCATCTGTTGGGTGAATTAGTTGTCAACTAGTATTTGTTCAACAAATGTAGTCATTTACATCTATTTTGGAAGTAATTTATTGTTATTTCACTATGATACGTTACCCGCTCAGACAGAAGAGAGCTCATCTTAATGTCGTATTATTCGGTACAAAACTACATCAATTCCACGATGCTGTCACTCCAAAGTCGTGTAAACGTAGAAAACGCAGTCTTTTTTAATCCAAAACTTCATAAAACCTAGATGTAAAAGTTATTTTTGCAATGTCAAAATGCATAAATCCATCTCCCGCCTGATTGTGCTAAACTAAAGCACTTCACTCTTCTTCGCGCGCTGGGCTTGACCGCTTTTCTTTAACATTCTCCGTCATTCTTATTCGAGCTTCGCTATTGGATGAACGGTTGTTAGGCGCTTAGAGGCTGTACTGATTGGACAGGGCGGCCAGAGCTAAAACACCAATAACGCGTCGGATTGGTCAATGCTGACTGTAAATGGTCAACAACAGTCGAGTTCCAGCAAATAAGGCAAGTTGCCATTTGGGGGGCACGGGGCAGGTTATTTCTGTAATAAAATATATAATCTACAAAAACTTTCAAATAAAATATAATATACAACAACTTTCAGTATGCTTAATGGTAAACCGTTAAGATAACAAAGAGAAGGAAAAAGAAAAAATCCACAACGTTGTAAGTGCTTGTCATGCACAGTTTGTCATACACGGTTGAAACGTCACTTACAAATGAAATTAGTGGGCGCGCTGCCTGGATTTACATTGTAAACCGAATGCATTAATGTCAGTGCCAATGAGCCGTTCCTAAAATCAAATTACGTGGTGAGCCCCTGAATCCGTCTACTTCGCCCCAAACCTTTTATCATTTTCCCTGTGTGTGTCAATTATGTGCGCGTCCACCAACCGAATGTCGCGTCCCCGCGCATGCGTACTTACAAATCCCATGGATCTGCTTTAAATCACTCAAAGAACGCAGGCAGAGCGCTGCACATATACGCATCCTTCCATTTCTTAAATTAGCCACTTTAAGCTTCGAGATACCGCCCCCAATTTCAGTGTCGGTACGGAGCCGCCAGGCCGGGACTGAGACGGAGAGAGAGCCCTCGGCCATGGAAGCGCTCGGACCCGGTAAGTGCTAAAAAAATGAGCCGTGTGACAGCGTAGCGCGGGCCGTTGCGCTGCTCACTAGGGCCCGCGGCAGCGCGCTGTTTAGGCCTCGACGTAAAAAACGAAAACAATCTCCTATCACACTACGCCCGCTTGTCAAAACCGTACTAACGACACAAAGCTGTTGATAATCGCTATAAACATCGGGGAACGAGTTTTTAGGTAGCTAACAAGTGTGTGTTTATAACTGAATAAGCGTTACGTTACATTGTTTTAGTCCATTGCGGAAGACAGAACGGCATTGTGTGGTGGTGGGGATTTAACCACACGCATCTTTCTTCCGCGTCTGCCCTGAACACCCCTGCATAGTAAATAGCACGTCCTTTATTTAAAAAATGGCACATTTTTCGTTTCTTCCTCGACGGTTTGATAGTCAAGTGTACAAATATCGTTATGAATGTGTTGCGCGAGCTTGAAACGCAAATAGAACGCTCGGGTGCTTTGTAGTTGATACACGCGCGGAAAAGGTTTTTTTTCTCCCTCTCTCTGGCCTTTTTTTTTTATTGTTGGCGCATTGTGATCACCATGTGCGTTTGTTTATGCCTAAAGGCTGACCATGCCAGAGGATAACGGTTGACAGGACTTTATGCGCCAATATCACGTACCTAACTCTATGGACAGCTAACGATCAGCCGTTCTTACTGTAAAAATGAACTCGCTGACCTCTGGCAAATAGCCTTAATTATGTTTTTAGACCGTGACATGCATGATGATTAAGCGAAGTATACTTTTTGGAGAGCTAGTTTGGTTTGACTTCTTCAGATTGCCATGCATTTGTTTTCATTTTGTTTGTTAATGCTTCAGTGCTCCTGCTAATCTCAAATGATGCTTTAAATTAATCGTGCAGGTCTTCTGGCTCATTAACTTAATTTTTATTCAATAAGAATTGTCTCTAATCACGTTTGTTTATTGGACAAATGTAAAAGGCTTCTAAATGACTCCTAATTAGCACTTTGTTAGTGAGCATGCTTAAGAAAATGAATAGGGTGCATGTTGCTTGGTAAATCTAACTTCTTTTCTTAAGCTGTGAGGTCAGGCAATGCTAACGATCTGCCATCGAAGTGTTTGCTAGAATGACAGTGTATGTTGATTGCAGTATTTAACAGTTGTTTAATTCTGAGCTTGAGCACAATAAAGCTCTGAAAATGCTTGTTCATTGACATTCTGTAGCTGTCAGAGTATTGTGGCCTCTTCCAACCAACACCAGCATTGTTTTGGTCTATTACTACCAAAAAAAAAAGTAATATTTGGTAATCTAAAAAGAGTAAATGTATGAAAGCTCAATGGCTGTACACGCAGCTTTTGTTTGGGTAGCTGCATCCTCTTACAGATCTGGATTTATTTATTGTGGTTGTGGTGTGATTCAGTATGCAGTTAACCTGGATCCTACATGTCTTTGTCATGTCTAGCATCCGCTGTGTAATCCAGGTGATCTGCCTGTGTCATGAGACCTCAGTGTCATTACCGTGTCATCACCTACTCCAGATGCCCCTCAGTTTAAGCCTATCATGCCATTTAGATCACAGCATGACACTTTTAACATGTTGTCCTCCAGCAGAGAGATACTGCATGCAGGATATAGTTTGGAATTTTCATTTTTCATTGCCAAATTACAGGATCTTCTTGTTGACATTTGCAATGCAGCGGAGTAAAAATAAATGTGGCATGTTCATTTAAAGCATCCTTGATTTTTGTATAATTGTCATGTTAAGAGTTGCATTAATTGCATAATCGTTATCGACGTAACCTTTGAAACATAGATGTATTGTTCATGCAATAAATTATTTTAATGGTGTCTACTTGATTTTTTTGGGCTTAAATTTAAACTTCATAAAACCTGCAGAATCCCTGTATGTAATGGTGTATTCTTAACAGTATTCAGTAGATGCTAAGATGGTTTTCCATTTTCAACATGGCCTCACACTTTAAATGACTACTAGTTTGACAGGCAGTTGTTAGATGTTCTGGATCAAATAAGCAATCCAGTGCTTTTTTTGTTCATGGATTACTTTACGCATAATGCATTTGAAAGCATCAGGATACCACAAAGCACATGATCCATATTGAGTGCAGTTAGACCCTGATTGCAGAAAGAAGGCAGTAGCTGCCCACTTTTAGCAACCGTGTCTGACACTTCTTGTGTGTGAAGTGTAACAGCTGAGTGGTCTATATATAGAGTCCTCTTAGTTTTTGATGAATGTTGGTTTTCCCCCATCTCTCCACCCCAGCTGTGTTCATGTTCAGAGCGCTTTGTTGGCGTTGAGGAAGGGGAGCCATAGGCAGACAGTATGTGGAAGGGATGAGAGCGTGGTTATAGAGGCTCCTTATTGTATTTTTTGCCACTTGGCTTGCTAACTGGAGCTTGTGGATCTGTGAGGGGCTTAGACCACTGCAAACATCTCTCTGATGTGCCCCAGTAGCCATTCACCCCCCCCCCCCCAAAAAAAAAAAAAAAAAAACATTTTGAAAATAAGGAGAAACATTCATGTACATTTTGAAATAAGGAAGTGAATGTTCCTGCTTTATTGATGTCTGTTTGGATTAAATAGGACTACATTTCAATTGTCCATCATGTTTTAATATAAAAACAGGAAAATTATTTGATTGGTTGTGTTGGCATAATCCCAGTCTCTCTGCAGTGGTGGACACAATTTTTTATTTTTTTTTGGATGGCTTTGTGGGGCTGCCTGCCTGCCTCATCACTCTTTTTTTGTGTTAAACACAATCCACTACATATACACAACTTCATTTTAATGAATAACAAATGAAAAATAAATAAATAATAATAATCCATGACAAAGATATTACTATTATAAACTAGGTTAGTAGATAATTTAGCAACAAAAGATACTCTAGATTCTAGAAAAATCACGGGTGCACAATAATTTTATAAAATCTAGTAAAATATTTTATTTACAAATAAAAGTAAATCAATATGAAATCTGGTAAAATGTACACATTGCTTTTTGTATTGTTGTAAAATATATTAATGTAAAAAAACATTATATACATTTATATAGAAATATATAAAAGACATTTCTTTTAAATATATAGCACAGTAATAAAGGCAGCAACATATCATAGATAGGACAGAGCAAGAAAGACTATTAATAATATTTGATTGTGCAGAAAAGTATTAATACTAAAGCCAGTATCGGAGCTGAAACTGATCCCGAGTATCGGATCGATGCATCCCTAAGTGGGTTCTACTACATCAAGTGAAAGTTTTGCCTCTTGGCTTCATCTAAATAAAATTATTGTTTGTTTCTTCTAGGCCCGCCTGCCCCTACCTCCCTCTTCCAACCACCACGCCGGCCCGGCTTGGGTACGGTGGGGAAGCCGATTCGCCTGCTGGCCAATCACTTCCAGGTGCAGATCCCCAAGATCGACGTCTACCATTATGACATTGACATCAAGCCTGAAAAGCGACCCCGCCGGGTCAACAGGTTAGTCCAAGCAGATAAAGATCTTTCAAATAAATTAACACCCATTTATATATTCTGAATTGTACACTTACAGCATTCAGACAGTCCGATTTAATTTGCACTACCATTCAAAATAAGAGTTCTATCAAAACTAGTCCCGTAATGAGCTTTATGTTCACCAGGGCTGCATATATTTATTTTCCATCACTCCAGTCTTCAGTGTCACATGATCCTTCAAAAATCATTCTAATATGCTGCTTTGGTGCTCAAGAAAAATGTATTCTTGTCAATCTTGTAAACAGTTGTGCTTCCTAATGTTTTTATGGAAATTCTTTGAGTAGAATGTTTAAATAGAAATCTTTTGTAATGTTATAAATGTCTTCACTGTCACATTTAATCAGTTTAATGCATCCTTGCTGATTAAAAGCATTAGTTTCCTAAAAAAATTAATAAAATACATACGCGGACTCACACACACTATTGTTTAACAGTTTATTTATTTTGGGCATGTATTTGTGAAAATTGCTAATCAGCAGTGGAAATGTATTCAAATTATTGTTAATTTGGGACATGTTTTATTGCTATAGAGAGGTGGTGGACACAATGGTGAGACATTTTAAGATGCAGATCTTTGGGGACAGGCAGCCTGGTTATGATGGCAAGAGGAACATGTATACAGCAAATCCACTACCCATCGGGAGAGACCGGGTAACCAAAGCTTGATCCCATTCATTTTTTGTGTGTCCCCAGATGTTTAAGAAATGTAACCATATCCTTGTTTAACTTCTAATTGCAAGGAGAAAAGCTCCTTTTAAAAATAAACGTTCTTGACCTGTGATGCAGGTGGATCTGGAGGTGACATTGCCAGGTGAAGGGAAGGATCAGACCTTCAAGGTGTCTCTGCAGTGGGTGTCAGTGGTGAGTCTGCAGATGCTCCTGGAAGCTTTGTCTGGTCACTTGAACGAGGTCCCGGAGGATTCTGTACAGGCTCTGGATGTCATCACTCGTCACCTGCCCTCCATGCGGTAAGCCACAGTCTCTGAAACCCTGTCTGTTCAGGTGAGTTGTGAAAACTCATATTTCGGGTTTGCCTTTCGTACTTTTTGATACAGGTACACTCCAGTAGGTCGTTCCTTCTTCTCGCCACCAGAGGGGTATTACCACCCGCTGGGAGGAGGGAGGGAGGTTTGGTTTGGTTTCCATCAGTCTGTCCGTCCAGCGATGTGGAACATGATGCTCAACATAGATGGTATATTTTATCTTCCAAAGTCTTTCCCTTCTATGTGTTTTTGTAAATTTTGATAGTGCCCATTTAAAAAAAAAATCTCCCTCACACTGCAGTGTCAGCTACAGCTTTCTACCGAGCCCAGCCTGTCATTGAGTTCATGTGTGAGGTTCTGGACATCCAGAACATCAATGAGCAGACCAAGCCCCTCACAGATTCACAACGTGTCAAGTTCACCAAGGAGATTCGAGGTGAGCGGTGAAGCATTTTGCTGTAAAATGGTTTATGTAATTTAGCTTAACTTAAACCACTGGTCAAAAGTTTTTTGAAGACTCTCTTACTCTTATGCTCACCAAGGCTACCTTTATTTGATCAAAATTATATTTGAAACAACACTATTTAAATATTATTACAATTGAATAACTGGTTTCTATTTTAATATATTTTAACATTTATTCCTGTGATGGCAAAGCTGAATTTTCAACATACAATTTTTCTAAGATGATTTAGGGTTCAAAAAACACTTCTCATCAATGTTAAAAACCGTTATTGCTTAAAATTTGTGTGGAAACCAGTATTTTTTTCAAAAGAGCAACTATTATTTGAAATGTCAATCTTTTGTGACATCTTTACTGTCACTTCACATCAAGTGACATGATGCCACATCAAGGGCCATGACTGCTTCAATTGTGGTTGTGTATTGAATTGCTGAGTTAATATCATTGTGTGTTTAGGACTGAAAGTGGAGGTCACACACTGCGGCCAGATGAAGAGGAAGTACCGTGTGTGCAATGTCACACGACGCCCAGCCAGCCATCAGACGTTAGTGCTTTTTTTTTTTTTTTTTTTTTTTTTTTTTATCAGCATTTGCTGTAATATATGGTTAAGCATTTAAAATACTATTTATGAGTTATGTTATATACCCCTCAGTGATTTCCACTTATTTTCTGCACATTTCTTTAGATTTCCTTTGCAGCTTGAGAATGGACAAGCTATGGAGTGCACTGTTGCCCAGTATTTTAAACAAAAGTACAGCCTGCAGCTCAAATACCCCCACCTGCCCTGCCTCCAGGTGGGGCAAGAACAGAAGCACACCTATCTGCCCCTTGAGGTAAGAGACACGCAAATCATATGAAGTGTTTTCCCAGCTTCCAGATGTACAGAAATGAATGTGATTTGACTTGGCACTCATCTTGTATCCTCCATAAAGGTTTGTAACATAGTGGCAGGACAGCGCTGTATAAAGAAACTAACAGATAACCAGACCTCGACCATGATTAAAGCTACGGCCCGCTCAGCCCCAGACAGACAGGAAGAGATCAGCAGACTGGTGAGTGGCACTTGCTGAGAAATGCTCAATATGGCAGCAGTACAAAGGGAAGTCAAGTCTCATGATTAAAAGAGCCAGACACTTTGTTTATACAATATTTATCACTAAATCTCTTGTTAATCCTTTCAGGTCAAAAGTAACAGCATGGTGGGCGGGCCTGACCCTTACCTGAAAGAGTTTGGCATTGTGGTTCACAATGATATGACAGAGGTGACTGGGCGGGTCCTCCCAGCGCCCATGCTTCAGTATGGGGGCCGGGTGAGTACAGACACTGGGAGGGACTGTAGCAGGGTGAGTACTGGGGCTCGGGTGCAGGGTGAGTACGGGTGGGCTGGGAGCAATGGCATGTGTGTACGTGTGTGTGTGTGTGTGTTGTCGTGGGATGAATGGACTAACCAAAGGAATGATGATCAGACTCCACTGGTGTGTTTTGGCCAATGCTGTTCAGCAAAATAAACAATCTGTTTTAAAGGGGTCATGAACTGCCTTCGTTTTTATTTTGAACTGTTCTCAGAGGTCTACTTATAATGTTATCAAAATCTTTACATAAAGATACATCCATTAGATGTGCCAGATTGTAGACTCAGAAGTAAACTGCCACTGCTATGATTGGCTAATGTTTGACAGCCTACATCCTTCATAGATGGATGCTGCTGTGATTTATGTAAAAAATGCATAAATACACAACCTATCAAACGATCTGTAAAAACAAAGCAATTGTGACCAAATAATAAAAACAGTTAATCTGTCATGTGGTGCGACATGACTGTCGGATCCAATACAGTCGGCACAGTATCATCTTTTAGATGCAATATTCCTCACAAATTCTGTATTGAATTGTGCTTTGTTTGTAAATGAATCCGCGGTAAAATGAATTAAACTAAGGACCTTGACAGGGTCTGGATATTCCTTAAAAAGAAAGTTCATCCACTATTTTCTGATGTTGCGATCAGAAGGAAGCAGGCTTCGTCTTTTGCGGGGCCGATGTTTAGCCACACTGTTACATCAATAAAGTGGCACATTCACAACCTGTCGTTTTGGCAGATTGGCTTCAATGTAAGCAATTTATAGACTTAACAAGAAAGCCGAGTTCTGAAACTTACAGGATGTTTTTTAAAAGTAACCCTTCCAGTAGAGTTTTATCTTCATTCCTGTGAGATAACAACCTTTTGGGAGATTGCTTTCTCTTTGCAAACAATAGTTGTTTTAGTTAAGTTGGAGAAACTGTTGTATGTAAAGAGATGCAACCTTGTGTCTTTGCTACTAAATTTCACTTATTCGCTGTCACTAACTTGTACTATGCATTAAATATGGGAGCAGTCAATATTATCACTGTTATTAATTTGTAATGAACTAATCTGAAATTTCTGAGTAACCATTATCTCTGACATCTTGCTTGTGTACTTGTTATCTCAGATGCTCCAGTCTTTAGGGCCTTTTTATTGTATTGTATTATATTGTGTAGTAGTAGTATTGAAATTTCATCAAATATAATGTTTTTTCAATGTTTACAATTTACAATGTTTATTGTAAAATTGTTATTGTGGACCTTTTCAGAGTATTTCATACGCCCTGAACACTGGAGCACTTCTTTTTTTGTATTAAATTCAAATAACTCCTGTATTGATATTTCAGATGCAATCCTCCTTGAATGAATGATTTTTGTTATTGCATGAATTTACTTGCTTCATGCTTGACCTTTACAGATAATTTGTACTGCATTTTTAGACTAAATTCTTTTAAAATATTATAAAATTCTGTGTTTAACCAATGGGAGGTTGGCGGTGGGTCTTTTTTGCAGTCTAGGTTCTGCTATTAGCCCAGGCCTGCTTGAGTCGGGTGGGGTTGGGTTTTGTTGGGTATTGGGTAGAATGTGTATCTCTTGATGAGAATGAGAGATTCACTAAGAGTGTAGGGACTCTCTCCCCAGAACAAGACCGTGGCCACACCCAACCAGGGTGTCTGGGACATGAGGGGAAAACAGTTTTATGCGGGTATAGAGATCAAGGTGTGGGCCGTAGCCTGCTTCGCACCACAGAAACAATGCCGAGAAGATTTGCTCAAGTAAGGATTTTCAATTTATAATTTTTCTGTAGTCTCTCTTAATCTTCTCCTAAAGATGCAATGATTTTGAGTAAAACACTTATTATAAACCTTTTGATTTTGAAAATTTGGTTTAAATTTATGGTTTGAAAAGGATATTCAAACATTGAAAAACATTTTCAAACATCTTTCTATAAGGGCTTGATTAAGGTTTATTTTTCTTTGTATGTATAGGAGTTTCACTGACCAGCTGCGTAAAATCTCCAAGGACGCAGGGATGCCCATCCAAGGCCAGCCCTGCTTCTGCAAGTACGCCCAGGGAGCAGACAGTGTGGAGCCGATGTTCAAGCATCTAAAGATGTCTTATGTGGGACTACAGCTCATTGTGGTCATTCTGCCTGGGAAAACACCAGTCTATGGTAAAGAAAGATCCTCTGTTGAAGCATTGAACACTGTGATCTAGGGCTGGGCGATAATCGAATAATGGAATACAATTGCAGTATTTTTTGTAATTTAAGCTATAGCTTTTACACTTTTAACATGATATTGAGGTGCTATGTTTGGTTCTAACTGTGGTTATCATGATCTAAATGTATGCTATTGTGAAAGACCAATGGTTAATTTTTAACTTAAACGTAAACCCCTCAGTCAGAATAAAATGTCTCATAAAAATAGTTGTTCAAATTTTTACAGATGGTACAATTTAATGAACTGTTTTGATAATGAATAAATTGACATCTGCATCCTTAGTCTTGCTGCTACTACTGTCAACTCAAACTACCGTCAAATGTACATAATAGACAAAAAGTGTAATATTATTAGTATTGCAGTCTGCACTGCAAACTTTACTGAAGATGCATGGCATCAAAGTCAGGCAACACAAACTTGTTTCACGATTTGAAACAATATCACGCATTAGAACATGCATAAACTAAGTTACATTTTCTATTACCGTAATATATTATTTTTTAAGGAAAAATGACTGGAAAAGTGGAAAGCATTTTAATATGTGAAGGGTTTGTCAAGTTCTGACCATAAAGAGAGTTTAGTTTAAAATCACAATTAATGATCTGGTTTCTACAACGTTTACTTTAGGAGCAAAAATCTGCCTTTGATAATTATCGATATATATCAACTGGTATGAAAAAAAATTATACTGGCCATATCGCCCAGCACTACTGTGATACTAAAGTGGTTTTGTGCGTCTCCAGCGGAAGTGAAGCGTGTGGGAGATACTCTGCTGGGAATGGCCACTCAATGTGTTCAGGTGAAAAATGTGGTGAAGACGTCCCCTCAGACCCTGTCCAATCTTTGTCTGAAGATCAACGCCAAGCTAGGAGGCATCAACAATGTACTGGTGCCACATCAAAGGTGGGATTTGGAAAAAAGAAATTTGGTACTGAATTATTTGAAATTAATACCCATGCATCTTTTAGCCCAGTTTGTGATTTTCATATTGTAATGCCTATTGGACCCAAACAATGGACTTTTTCACATTTCCAAGTTTCTCAGCAGCAGAAGTCTTCATAGCAGGGAATAGGAGACTATCAAAATATATATTTTTGCATTTCCATTTGCTCAAATAGCAAAAAAAAAAAAAAAAAACGTTGTTTTTATGATTTTCAAAAAAATACAAAAAAGTTTTAATTAAAAAAAAATACAATTGTTAATGGCAGTCAGTAGAAAGAACAATGTCCAATTTGCTGTCACTATCATAGACGCTGTATAAAAAAAACACTCTCTCCTTGGCGTTAACAATGTTTTTTTTTTTGTTTTTTTTTTTGTAATTTGGTAATATAATAGAAAATATAGTTTTATTAATGTACATAACAATTTAAATACAAAAAACTTTGAAGGATTTACGATGCTGATGACCATTGAAACAACATGTCTTGTGAAATGGTTCCATGCTTGCATAAAATGTTCATTTTTAGTCCACAAAAAAAAAACATTGCCTAGCAACAGGATTGACAGTCATAGGCAATTTTAAAGAGCTTTAATGCATTGTCAGGCTGAAAATTCCCCAAACAAAGAAAGGAAACTTATTCTGTTCCTTCATATGTCTGTTTTTGCTTTCCATCAGGCCCTCAGTGTTCCAGCAGCCGGTCATCTTCTTGGGGGCTGATGTCACTCACCCACCTGCAGGCGATGGGAAGAAACCATCCATTGCAGCTGTGGTGGGAAGCATGGATGGGCATCCTAGCCGCTATTGTGCCACCGTGCGAGTGCAAACCTCACGCCAGGACCTGTCCCAGGAACAGTTCTACAGCCAGGAAGTCATCCAAGATCTTACCAACATGGTGCGAGAGCTCCTCATTCAGTTCTACAAGTCTACTCGATTCAAGCCCACTCGCATCATCTACTACCGAGGAGGAGTCTCTGAGGGCCAGATGAAGCAGGTGAGTCATCCGGAGATGAGGCATGGATTCTGACTGCTGCTACATTGATAATATTTGAAAGCTGATTTTATTTAAATAAAATTTTGGGAAGGATAAATGTTATGTTCAGTTTTTCTTCTAAAAGTAATATTTTAATATTGTCTTGTGCAGGTTGCCTGGCCAGAGCTGATCGCCATCAGGAAAGCTTGCATCAGTCTAGAAGAGGACTACAGACCAGGAATCACCTACATCGTAGTGCAGAAACGTCACCACACCCGACTCTTTTGCTCTGACAAAGCTGAGAGGGTGAGTTTCCAGTAGATGTTGTCGGTGTGGTGTTTTTTTTTTTTTTTTTTTTTTTTTTTACTGCACTCCAGTCACATGATCCTTCAAAAAGCATTCTAATATGCTGATTTGCTACTCAAGAAATGTTTATTATAATCAATGTTGCAACAGTTGAGCTGCTAAATATTTTGTGGTAAGTTCTTTTACCACAATCTTACTGAAATCTAATCCGTAAGATTAGATGAGTGTATGATTCCTCATTTTCAATCAAATGTAAAGCTTCAATTTTTTTTGTTTTATTTATTAGGTACTGTGTTTAACTGTTTAAGACCTCTTAAGAGAGTTGTTAAACTGCCTCTTCTTTGGTTAAAGGGGTGGTTGATTTGTAATTTCACTTATTGAACTGTAGTTAGTGCGTAATGTGGTTTTTGTTGTTGTTGTTCGAGCACAAATAACGTTTGCAAAGTTACGATGCTCAAGAGTTCAATGCAAAGGGAGATGGGAGAGATTTTCTTTTAAAGAAATGGCTGTTTAAGGACTACAAAAAACGTCTGGTAGAATTACAACAAGCTGTTTCCTGAGTTTGTGACATCACTAACCCCGATCTTTACATAAACCCTGCCCCTGGGAACACCCAACTACCCATAATGTTAAAAGGGGTGTGATGTTTCTGGATGTGCACTAGGTGGTTAGCGAATCACAAACACTGAGCCCGCATCAGAGCCCATGGTTTAAATCTGAGGGAGGGGCTTCATGGAACCAGCCACTCAGCAGAACGTTTTGATGAGAATGGCATTAGTAGTGTAGAATAAATTTGAAATGTGTGAATAATGTTTTTTACAAAACTGTGGTTTGTCATTTCTGACTGTCTAAGTGGGTGGTTCATGGTCAGAATATGCGTAGTAGACATACAGAGGAAGACTTGTAAATCTTGTATACAAATTTCTTTGACTTAGGTTGGGAAGAGTGGCAATGTCCCAGCAGGCACTACAGTGGACAGCACCATTACACACCCCTCAGAGTTTGACTTCTACCTGTGCAGCCATGCTGGTATCCAGGTGAGTCACAGCCCAGTTGCTTATTTTCTAATTTATCAATTTTTCCATTCAAGATTTCACACATTTGCATTTCCTATCCACAGGGCACAAGCCGTCCCTCCCACTATCACGTCTTGTGGGATGATAACTGTTTCACAGCCGATGAACTGCAACTTTTGACTTACCAGCTCTGCCACACCTATGTGCGCTGCACCCGCTCCGTCTCTATCCCCGCACCAGCCTACTACGCACGGCTTGTGGCATTCCGTGCCCGCTACCACTTAGTGGACAAAGACCATGACAGGTTATTAGCATATCATTATTAATAGGACTATCTTGTAAAGTTAATAAAATTATTTTAATGCTTTCTGTATCATTTCTGTGTGCAGTGCTGAGGGCAGTCACGTATCAGGACAGAGTAATGGCCGAGACCCTCAGGCCTTGGCAAAGGCGGTCCAGATTCACTATGATACCCAGCACACTATGTACTTCGCCTGACGTCAGCCAGCAGGAGACGCAATTCTACACTCCTTCAGTCTGTCTCTCTCTCTCTCTCTCTCTCTCTTCCCGTTTCTCTCTATCGCGTCTTTGTCTGGAGCAAAGCAGTTCTGAAGCCAGGGGGCCATCTGTCAGTCGAGTCAAAATTGGTCGGCCTCAGAAGAACCAACCTCTACCAGCAGTCCTGCACTGAGAGGCTTTTGGCCTCCAATGCACAGAGAAAAAAAAATCAAATTGAGCCATTTTTAACTTTTCATTTCTCTTTTGATTTTGAATGTCTTTTTAATTTGTAATATACACTGAGTATGAGCAAACCTGCGCCATTGGTCAGGGCAGCTCTGGCTCTCTCAGCTAAGCTGGACTCTGTCTACTTTTACCTCAAGCCACCATTGGCTGAATCTTGTCACATGTCTTTTGGGGCGGGTTGGGTGGATCTTGCATGTCGGGGAGGTTGGGTTGAATTGGATGGATTTGTTTTTCTCCTTTTTATGGTCGTATTTTTGACTCTCCTTTCAGTCTTTTACAAACGAGGTGACCTTGGTATACATACCCATTACCCACTGCCATTTTGTGCGCTTGTGTGGATGTGTGTTTGTTTGTGTGAATGTAGGTTTATGTCTCATGGCAGGCCACTGAAATGTAAAGGGAAATCTAGGAGCAAACTGCTGTAAATGCCTTTTTTTTTTTTTTTTTTTTTTTAACAACACACACAGATATATACAAATATATAAATATTTGCAGCTCTATAAGCATATTCTTCTTGATGATCTAACAGGCTTTCATAAGCTGATGGTTTTGTGTAGCAGTAGCATTACCCATCGTCTCCTCTGTGAGAGTTGGGGTTGTTGGACCTGGGCAAACAGGGCTTGGTACAGGTGCTATTCTGCCTGTGGCAAGACTGGAAACACGTACATCTTATTCGGAAGTTTATTTTGCAGGGTTGAAAGGTATGGCCATTGCACAGTTACAGACGTAGCGCTAAAGCACCGTCTGATAGGCTAGGCTTGCAACATACAGCACTCTTCCTTTTATGCATTTATACATAAGATTCAAATCAGATTTGTAAGAGTTTAATATAAATGGTTTTTGTGGTAAACTTTAACAATTTGTTAGAGTAGATAGTCGTTGTTCTTGTCGTTCTTAATGTTGCTATTGATCAGTTGTCTGCGATTCGGTCTAATAATTAATTGATCCAGGAGTCATTGTGGTTGTAAATGGAGAGTTTTTTTTGTCTTTTTTTATACAGCTTAAATTCTTGTAGCGTTGTGGCAATGGTAATGCGGGCCCAAAATGCTTTGGTTTGTCCACGAAGTGTTTTTTTTTTTTTTTTTTTTGACTTTGAACAGATCAAAGTTTTGAGTTTTAGCTCATTTCTGTACCAAGTTAATAGAAAGTAAGTAGTGACAAATCAGAAATTTGGGGGTAAATCTTAGCAATCTTCAGCAGTTATATGAATTTTACACTTAAAGTGTGTTTATTACTTCTGTGTGTATGTGAACTTGAATCTATAATATAAATCTGAATGAACTTTCTCTTCAATATTAAAAATAGGACACCATACATTAAGACACACGAGCATAAGCACTGCCTTTGGACTGAACGGCACCGACCGGTGCAGTTTGAAGGGTCTCCAGCGCGCACGCCTCGGTGGGGGGCCGCTCTGCCAAAACCCTTTTGTAATAAACCATCCATAAAGCAGCAGGTTTGCTATAAATGAGTTTGAGCACCAGCCTGTCGTTGGCGTGGACGCTGGTCCCATGAAAGAAGAACAGGAAGTGGGCAAGGGCATCACATGCAATAAGTTGGATTTAAGCATTGAATGCTAAATTGGTTTCTCGATGTCAAAGCTTCCAGAGAATAACGTGACTGAGGAGTGTGTGTGTGTCCTTTTTAGGCATTTTCACTAAATTATTAATGACCTTTAATTCCAGTTTCTATCATGATATCATTGCAAAGCAATATAACCCAAAATCTAGAACAATATAAAAGCTGTAATACTTTTGTCAGTGTGACTATTGGTTGGATTCTTATTGCCATTTTATATTGTTTATGTACTTCTTTTGCTTGTATCAATCAGTGGGAATGTGCATATGGTGGACTAGCTCTTTAGGCTATGTGGAACATTTTCAAATTTAAACTGCTCGCCTGCATGCCAGAGTATTGTTCTAATCTCTTATAAAATATTTATTATTGTGCAGAATTTTTTTTTTTTAATGTGTAAATCAATACAGTGAGACGGTTTTGTGTAGCAATTGTTATCCAGTCTCATTTTCAAGATTTTAAAAATTTATCCAGAAATGTCAATAACTCTGAGGGACAGATTTGGGGGCTGAAGGGGTGAGGATGTCAGTCTTTGGGAGCTTCAACCCAAACGAGGTATTTTCTTCAATCACTGGGCCGCTAAGACTGACCTCCTCAACCTTTCTTTCCATCCTCATGGTAATGAGGACCCCTTTTACTCACTGTCTTGTTCCCTCTCTGCTCCTGGGCTCTCCAGTGCTGTGGCGCCGCCCTGGTGGCACCTCCACACATGCACTTCCTCTCTGCATGTAGTGGGCCCCAAGGGCCCGCTGCACAAGGATTACCTCTTAAACTTCTTTTTAACCCGTTCTCTGTCCCGATTTAAAGAGAGCATGATTTTTTTTTTTTTTTTTTTCATATTTGATATATAAGGCTTTGTTATTTGAAAAATGTGTATTGTAATTTAATTTTTAGTTTTTCTTACAGGTGTGTAGCTTTTTTTTGTGCTGTTCTATTCTCGTGTTCTGAGCTGTGTGACTTGTCCAATAGCAATAGGGGCACTTTCTTTGACCTGCTGGGGAACGCTCAGGACTCCTGTAGCTTCTCCTATCTTGGTGCCCCATCAGTTGCTGTATTTGCTTTGTGACATTTTAAAGAAAAATCTACCCCCTTTTTTTTTTTTTTTTTTTAGCCTGCAGGGAATATCTGTGTTATTGTGCAAAGTAATAAATTGGTATTTTATGCCTGTAACACACACCTCTGTCTCCTGTCATTTTTGAAGTTATCCTACTGAAAAAAACAAAAGAAATTCATCAATACTAATTGTGTAGTTCTCAATTATTGAAGTTATAAATGATCTAAATGTTGATTGTTTAAAATTTTCTTAATTATAGGACTTTTTTTTTTGTTTTCTAAAAATAGATTGAACTTAGAGCCACTAGATGGCAACACCTGCTTCTACAAGGTAAACCATTCATTCATTCATTCATTACTATCCAGCTTAAATGGTTTTCTCTGCTGTATGTTTATGTAGGAATTATATACATTTACATATGAATTTAACAGACAAACACTTCAAATACTCTATAAAAAATAAAACTTGCTTCATAGCTTTGGTAACTTATAGTTTTTTTTTTTTTATTGTATGATAAAGAGTAGCTTGGACATTTTGCTTTAAATAACTCCTTTTGTGTTCCACAGACAAAAGAACTTGAAAATAGGATTTCTCTCTCTTTTTATTTTATCCCCCAATATCATTTGAGAAGTGTATACTACTTGTTGATCCTTTAAGATAAGCTGTTGATATTACAGAGTTCACATTTCTTTATTACACAGGTTGTCATTTAAAATGCTGTATGATTGTTGAATTACACTTGAGCTTCATTGTGGGCCATCACTCATCCATCTGCTCGCTCTCTCTCTTTCTCTCTCTCTTTTGTGTACCCACTCTCATTTCCTGTTCTGTGCTGTTGTCATGACTACTGTTGCCAAGGAGAGGCAGCCACAAGAGAAAGGAAACCTAAACCAGAGATCTTGTAGCTGTAATATTTAATTCATCAACTCAGACTCTAATGTTTGCATGTTATGGAGAAGAATGAAACAAAGGAAAAGGGCAAAATGACACAAATACAATAAAGCAGAATGAAATAACTAGGTAGTCTCTATCAAATAATTATATTTTAAAATGTAAGTTACAATACGCCCCCCACCCCCACTATCAATTCATCTTTAATCACCTCGCAAGGTAACCTTATATTGCTGTAATCAGATCATTTGTACCTTTGTAAAATATCCCCTTACGACTTGACAGCCATGTTAATTTGCACTTCTGCCTAAAACACTGTTACAATGACAGTGTTTTTGAAATGAAGTAGATTACCGATATTCTCCATCACAAAAAAAATGGACTGGTATACTAGTGAGAGGATTTTGGTTTTTTAGTCATCACAGTCGTCGTTAGAATTGCCCACAACAGCAAACACCCTCACAAGCCTGTCTTTATAAAGCAATTTCTATGTCAAAACAGTCTCATAAATGAAAAGGGCAAGCACTCTTTTCAGCGTCCCTTAAAAAGCGCTGAATGTTTTGAGGCGTATTGTTGACAGCCCCTAGATTGTCTTTGTGCTAATTGATCTGCTAGCAGACACCACTCTCGCCCTCCCTCCTCTGTCTCGCTCTGTCTCCCTTTATATCCAGCCATCCACTGCTTTCCTTTCAGGATGAGAGTGGCTTTACTCGACATTGTTTCCAAAGATGGATGAGACTGGCACACTTGAAACACCTGTAAGTGTTATCGGCCTGCCCAATAGGAGATCGCCACTCTGACAGCAAGAAACCAACCCATGAAGGTTTTGTTGCAGGGAGCAGAACATTGTCTTTGCCTAAGTGTCCTGAAGCACAGCACTTTTTTGTGTTTGCTCTCGATACGACCCTCTCCTCTATAAGAGCAGCTAAACTAAAGAGCTTGAAAGAGGACAACGTCTTTACTTTTGGCATCTATTCACACAGGTTTCACATCTGAAGAACTTTTCTTTTTAATTGTGGATATATATTTTTTTTTTTACGAAGGCCTTTGCCATAGTTCAAACCCTAGTTTAGGGTCTGTTTGATGTTTGTTGGGTGCTTGGAAGTAATGGATCTTTGACCGCCACTGCATCTATGTCACGGTATCAAATTAAATCGGTGTGACCTGTTTGGGTAAGGCAACACCGGACTGGGTTGCAACAGAGGCACATGTCCCTGTGATAAGAGCAGATCTTTCTTTACCGAGAAGACAACAAGTCCACACCACTTTACAGTGGTACAAGACCAACTTCTACCCTCTGGACGTAGCCTGTGATGGTGGTACCCTCACTGAAGTTCAATCAATCCCAATCGGTTGAGTTGACACAACTGCCAGCAGTTCTTCAATTATTCATCACTTCAAAGAAAGACTAGGCGAAAGTAAACACGACTGTTTGAGAAACCAAAAGATGGACTAGAATTTGCCTGAACAAAACGCTGTTCCAAGAAACGTTCCAAGTTTCTTTTTGAGGAGGACTGACCAAGACTATTTGCGCAAGATTTGCAAATCTATCGAGACCAAAAAATGGACTAGTATGCGCCTGAACAAAACTTTGCTTTAAGAAATTTGAAAAAGACAGAACTGAGAGGTCACGAGAGGGACAAGAGGACTGACTGAGACTTCTTGCAGAGAACTGACAAACGTGGCAACCAAAAGAGGGACTAGTCCAAACTTCTGAAAGAGAAAAAACAGAGGTCTAGCAAGGAACTTTCAAAGAAGGTCTGGCCTAAACTTCTTGCTAAGGATTGACAAACGTGCCGAACTCTGTGGGCAAGGAGGACTGAAGCTATTATCTATAGTTGGACCACCTGAAAGCGGAAAAGTGTCGTCGAGGTTGTGGCCCGAGGAGGCGTGGTACTCAGAGGGTGGCGAGATGGTGAACACAGGTATGCAGCTGATCAGCTTCACCTGTGCTGTGACAGGTTGGGTGATGGCTATAGCAGTGACTGCACTGCCCCAGTGGAAGGTCACGGCGTTCATAGGCAGCAACATCTTGACCTCCGAAATTGTTTGGCAGGGGATCTGGATGAACTGCATCTACCAGACCACTGGCCATATGCAGTGTAAGACCTACGACTCCATGCTGGCTCTACCACCTGATATCCAGGCAGCACGGGCACTGATGTGCATTGCTATCTTCTTGGGCTGGTTGTCCTGCACCGTTTCTTGCTGTGGAATGAAGTGCACCACCTGTGCCGGGGACGATCGCCATGCCAAGGCTGGCATAGCACTGTCCGGTGGGGTGCTCTTCATCCTGACAGGCCTGTGCGTCCTAGTGCCGGTTTCCTGGACAGCAAACACTGTGGTGCAGGACTTCTACAACCCCAATGTTCCCCTCCAGCACAAGCGGGAGCTGGGTCAGGCCATTTACCTGGGATGGGCAGCAGCAGTGATTCTTATGATCAGCGGGGCAGTGCTGAGCAGTACCTGCCCGCACATCGAGAGAGGAGGGTACAGACGTGGGTACATAGGTCGTAGTTTTGCAAACTCAAGGTCTTCTACTCCAGATCCGCTAAAGCCAATCACCACCAGTACCATGCCTCTTAAGGAGTATGTATGATTAAGATAAATGAATGAAATGTGGGAAGGTGTGGATAAACCGGGATAATGATTAAATGTGCATTCAGTAATTTGTGTTTCAATGGACAGATGCATTTTGTGTCATTGTCATTGAGGCGATCATGTCCATGTCTGCCATATGAAGTCCCATTTATCTGCTCTTCTTCTTTCATTGCTCATACATGATCGGACACATTGATGCTGTTGACTACAGCTCCTTCATTATGTTGCCTGTAATAGACATATTGTACTTACTGTTATATTGTTTGGTTTGCATATATTCTTAAGAGTCATTTCTGAAAATTTGAATTTGTAGCTTTAATGTATCTAATTTCTGCACCACTAGCAAAACAGCATTGAAAAAATCAGGACTGCTATTTAACACTCAAAAATTGATACCCCAATTATTGGAATGAATGACACGCTTTAAACTTTAATTGAACACAGCTGGCCAAGTGATCTCAGCTTGCTTCAGTAGGCGTGATTGTACATTGTTTTTAATTTGTCAAAAGTATTATTCCTTTCTTCAGGGGTAAGGGTTTCAATGTGGAAAAATGTACTGAGTGCAACTTTAATCAAAGACAGTCTATCTAGAATTAAGCATATAGAGTTTGAGCAGTAATATTCTAATAGTATTGCAGTGGGTCCAAGATTTTCAGAAACATTTTTCTTTTACCTTATTGTTTGTCACTCTCTCTTTTGTCACATTTCTCGTATGAAGTGTTCATTCAAGGTATTCAACAATTGGTGACAACTATATATAGGTTAGTTTTTACCACATTTTGATTCACCTTTGTTTGTTTTTTAGTCCAATAGAATTAATTCTTAGGCCCATTTTGCAGTGTTTTTTGTTTTGTTTTTTGTTTTAAATCTATCTTGTGCCTTGTAGACAAATGACAGCTTTCCACTGTTGTGCTTTGAAACAGTACACTCACACTCAGTATGTCTGATTGCTGTGTTCATTGTGATTTCTCTGTATTTATTAATTTAAACTGTGTAAACTTGAACCATTTGAGGAAAAAATAAAAAGACATTTTATGTGACATATATTCACCAACAGTGCAATCATTTCTATCAATATAAATAATAAAATGCATAAATTAAATAACAACATTTTTAAAATAGAGCACTGCTCTTACAATGATACTGATAGTCAGTCTTTGTCAAGCTAATGGCTAAAACAAAATAAAATGAATCCAGGAGTCTGAGTTTCACCATTACCATACCACTCTCTCTCTCTCTTTCTCTCTCTCTCTTTTAAAAAGGATCCTTCGTTGACATACTGAGAACAACAGCCAACACAGGATGTGGAAACGACTTCTTGATATCACAGCTGACATTCATTCAGTCTCCATGAAGAATGATACTTGACACAATGCATCTAAAACACCAAAATATGTAATAAAATATATATTTAGAAACCAAAGTCTCAGATTTTTATATTATACATTTCATATATTTGTATACATTACATGTACATGCATTCTAATTTATGACTTATAAAATGTCACACTTTACAACAAACTAATGATTAATAGATGCAGCCAAACAATTGCACAGTATCAGATTCTCTGTTTACACCTGGTATCAACATATTAAATGTGTTTTTATGGCCACTTGTGATAAGACTGAACCGCTGTTTATGCCTGTTTATAGTTCCAGTTCTATTCTAGAAAAGGGGAAATACCTGCAATTCTCTGCTCTCCAGAAGCTGAAAGTAGAGATTCCCATTTCTTTGGTGCCGTTTCCATTAACGTAAGATCATTGGGTTTCAGTGTCTGCAGGAGGTTCCTTCTTTGCACTAATCTAACCAGATTAATTGAGGATTCATTGCAAAATAATGCATGTAACCAAACACAGAGAGAGATGAAGTATAACATAGATGCCAACAGTGGTCATGAGGAATGTGACTTAAAGGATACTGTAGGCGGTAATAGCGATCTGCATCTTGAAGCCACTCTAACATGTCTGAGGTGGAGGGACAGATGGCTGATCTGGAGACACAACCAGCAATGTCAAGAGTGTCTGCGTTCTTCTCATAGAACTGGAAAACAGCAGACACCTGTTGACTGATAGCATCCCGCACACTCTGAACAGCATCCCAGGGAATAAAGACAACATCAAATGAATATTGGTTTTAATGTGCATTAAGATTATTATCTAGTAGGACTCACATTTTCTCTGCTAGTTTACCCAGAACTGCATCCACAGCCAGAGACAGTTTGTAATGAAGGCGTTCTTGTAAACTAGGGAAATTGGCATGAGGTGTGTTTGCAATCTGAATCCGTTTTTCAATGCCTTCAGCTGCACTGCAAGGTTTCCAAGAGAGCTCATGAGAGGGTGACTATTTCACGGTCCCAAACACTTTTATTCACTTTTAACGTATCAAAGCATTTTTGCAGATGTTGGTGCAATGATAATAAATCAGCACTGGACATTTTTAAAAATCCTTTCCAGTGGCAGAACTTGAGAACCACTGTGAAAGTTATTTTACAGAGGATTCATATTACCAATCAAAATAATACTAATAATAATAATAATCACACACCGCCAATATTTAAATGTATCTGATAAACCACAAATCACATCTGTGAAAGCTTATAAAATCTTTCGGCTTCCTTCGTAAAAGCACATTATGCATACTGCGAACAGAGCTCCTTCCGGGAAAATGTGTATAATCATCATCCACCAATCCGCTTGTTTCTTTCTGTAGCTGTGACAGTAAAACACTCAACCATTGGCCAGATTCTTCGTTTAAGAGAGGCGATATCTTATTGGTCACAGCACAGAGCGTATTTACAAATGGACGTCAAAGCTGCGTGCTGATTGGCTTATTGACGTGGTAGCGTTAAATTTGAAAAGGCCCTTCCTGAACTCTGCAGTCAGTGAGAAAAAGTGTTTCAACGTAGACCAGGCTATTAGATTAGGAAACATATTAATGTCCTTTAAATAGGTTTAATACGATTTAAGTGACTACGTACTAATATATACATGAGCTTAATCGCCGAGGGGTTAAAGTAGTTCATAGTGTTTGTTTTTCAGGTTCACCATGGCGCCAAGAAAACGCACCCAGAATGCTAAAAACAAGAAGAATTCCAAAACGCCGAAACTGGAAGCTTTTTTGCTTGATTTTGACGATGAAGGTAAAATTTGTCGCAAGTGTCTGCATACAAGTATTTGTGTACAAATTTGGAAAGCTTTATACTTTGTTTGTAGTTCATACAATTGTTGAAAGACTGAAGGAGAAGACGAACAATCTTCTGAAAGATGCAGACAACCTTTACAAGACCGCTCTGATAAAGCTTCCCATGGCAGTGAGGAAAATTAACTGGATCGAGTACTGCAGTAAGTCATATTTGTCAATTGCAAAAAAAAAAAAAAGAAAATTGTCTATTGCACAGTATTTGACATAGTCCATGTCGTGTCTGGTAATATGTGGTAAAATAGCATGGGAATCAATATCGTACATAAATACAGTTCTCATTTAACCTTCAGATATAGAGAAGCCAAAATCACCAGTGGATGATTCAAAGGTAACGTTGCTTGCATTAAACATGTTTGTTTTTACCTTTACATGTTGTAAACTCGTCAATATTGTTAAATCGATCACTGTTGGTCTATGTGAAGTCTTCTCTCTGTTCAGGTGAGGGAGGAAGCTGCTCAAGTGGAGCTTGCTATTGCCGAGAATCATGTGATTCCCAAGTCTGCTGCCAAAGGTACATTTTGCATCCGCTGTCAGCTTGAAAAACCTTCTTACCTGTAGTTTCGAAGCTGATTTTCCCACTTTCACCTCATTTAAAGAAGCCAAGAATGGTACAAACTCGGAGGATGAAAACTTGGCACCTCTAAAGTCTACGGTGAAGAAGGTTTGTGGTATTTGTCATCTACCAAGTAAGGCATTAAAACCATGTTGAAGTTATTGTACTGACTAGATGAACATATGTGATTGTCATCATGTCACTATGTAGCAGTGGAAAACTCGTTGAGCCTCAAGAAATAAATGTAAAAATATGTAACATGTTCATATTACATCTAAAATCAGGATTACCACTTTTAAATGTCTAATTAGGAAATTTTGAAGGGAGTGTCGTCCCTGCTGTTTAATCTAAAGTTAGTTATGTCTAAGATAATGGTTTGTAATTTATAATTTAAGGAATAGTAGTCCTTGAGAAAATTGGGCCCCTGTTTGCGTGTACAGGATCCTGACTCCTTTTCTCTTTAATTTGTCTAATGTAGAAGAAAGCATCAAAGAAGGCACCTTCTACATCCAAGAAAGCCAGAGCGCTCTCCATCAGCAAACAGGGAAATACTATCCAAAGGTAAAGAAACTATACAGTCAGCTAATATTAAACGCACAGATCTTGTCCTAACTCTGCTGCCTCTCAGAATCCCAATGGATTGGTCTTTGTAAAGTCTGAATCCATGTTTGCTTATTGAACACAGGTCTACAAGAAAGCCTCTGATCACTCCTGCTAGAAGTTTACTTGAGTCTTCAATCATAGGCACCACTCCGCTCATCACACCACGTTTTGACCCAAGGTATATTCATGATGTTTTAATAAATGTATTGACTGTATTGAAAGAAGAAAAAAAAACTCTCAATCTACAAGATCCCATTTCAGTATATCAAAATAAACTTGCCATTGCATATTCACCATTTATGTAATCCGAACACAATTTTTGCATCCTCAAGGTCCAGATAATTTAAAAATGGTTCCCAAACTTCTGACTCCTGACATTTTTAGAAGGACTATTTGTAGGGTGGCCAACTGCACCGTTCATACGGCACACGTCCAGGTTTTTAATAATGCCTAAAATATCCAGGTTTTGTCTATTTGCACTGTGCAGGTTGATCATTGTGTAACATTTCTGAGAGCTATAAAGAGCAAAGCAGAGGGCTCCTTATGCTTTCGTTTCACTTTCACATGTTTGTTCGTTTGTTTGACTTGAAGCATTGTGGCGCACTTTGTTTTTTTTTGTTTTTTGGATTTGTGCGCAGCAATGCTTCAAGTCCATCGAATGAACAAACACGTGTGCATATTTGCATCACTTTGATCATTCCCTCTAGATCTCACCTTCTCACATGCAGCCCCGCGATTGGTCGATTGTGTACAATACCTGCATGTTTATTGGTCCAACTGCTCTGGATGTTTTAGGCAATATTAAAATCCTGTCCAGGACGTGTCCCGTATAAATGGCGCATATGTCCACCCTAACTATTAGTGTAAATGTCTATTTTTCTGACAGATTGCCCAAGACTCCATCATTGAGACTTCCACGTCACAGGGAGAAGGTGTTCAGCATGTCTGTTAATGGCTCACCTATTGCTGGCAGTGGAGAAGACATTGTCATTAGTGTCCCCATTGGAAACGGAGAGGTAGGTGATTGCTACTAATGGAGCAAAACACATTGTCTGTGTATGCATACATGACGCATGTTCTTTATCATTTCAGTGCATTCAGCTGCTGGCCAGTGAAATGGACTCTGTGGATCTGAGTCAGCTGGATGAGAGGGCCCTACGCAGTATCAGAAACCTGCAGGTATGTGTTGCTGTGTTCATTCTTAATGGAACTACCTGGAAGGCATGGCTATTACTGAATGGATTTTCAAGCAACACTATGTAAATTTTGGTGCTCTAGTAGTTAAACAGAACTGCGCACATCCCAAAGGAAGAACATTAATAACTTTTGTCTATGGCGATTCATGCAGGTATGTGTTCTGCAGCGGTGATGACCCGAACACACTACAATAGTCCAAAAATAATCCCTTATTATAAATGTACCATAGTGATTTGGGATAAGACAAAAAAGTGTTTTGGGAGAGGAATTTATGATGTTCTCGCTCACTATGTACATTTTGCAAATTTTGAACCGAAAAAATTATATAGTGTTGCTTTTAAATTAAATTGACTTTAAATGTAATCAGTTTTTATAGTGATATCACCTTTTAAATTGGCAGAAATAAAAAATAAATGTTCCTTTTTTTTTTTTTTAATGCAGAATCGTCTCACGACTCTTTGTGGAACAAACTGAACTCCCCTTCAAACCATCAGCATTGCGTTCTCCTGTCCTTTCCCATTTTTATTTTTGTATTATAACCATAATAGCTTTTAATTTTTTCCTCCATGTTTTCAATATTTGCTATAATTTCATTACCAAGAGCTTTTAAAGGGTAAATGTAAATAAGATGTGCTGTACTTCCTTTTGTAAATATGACCCTTAAAAAGACCCTGGTTCCACATCCCTGCTGTCTCTTCCTTTTCCTTGTGCTATGTTTTGAAAGATTATTATTATAAGATAACTGGAGAAACAGAGATGCTGCATCAATGTGTATGAACTGGATCCATCTGAAATGGTTAGTTCTTTATTTATTTTTTTATATGGTATATGTATAAGGTAACTAGAAGCTCTCAGGCTCTGAAAAGGGATATAAAAACACAGAAAAGGTGTATGATGGCAAAGAAAAATAAGTTGTTAATGTCCGATAATATTCGTCTTTCACCAGCACATTTCAATTAACACATGTGAGAAATTTATATATACATACATACATACATACATACATACATACAGCCTAGAGATAAAGACAGCGCCTGTTCTATAGTATTACTTAAAGTAGATTGCCCTCTGGTGGTTGCGGAATAAAACATTTTCAGGTGGACTGATGTTAAGTTTCAAACGAAATTGGCTCCATTCTCATGAAAAAGAAAAACTGGTTGGGGAGAAAATTTACTGAATGATTGTGAATACCTAAGTTTACAGCCATATTCATCTTGACCCATGCCAAATTGAAAGCCTATAGGCCTATTGTCTACAAAGAGAAGTATGCTTTCTCTAAGGGATCTGTGATAATGACAAAAATAATATAACGAAACTGAAGGTCTGGCTACGCGAGACTACTCTTCGTGTGACATAAATTATATAAGATTATATAAATATAAAAGTCATTTGGGGGCATATTTGCCCCCTTAATCTTGATTTTTGTAGGAATTTTAAATCTAAATTACTATATAGACGATATAAATCGGAACACCCCAATATGAATGGGCATTTTAGTTTCATTATAGAAATTATCTGGAAAAAATAAATATATATATATATATTATAATTTAAATTAACTTTTTTTATTATAAAAATAAATGTATTTATTGCTTAAGTTTTTTAATATTTTTTTTGTTTTTATTTTCATAATTTGTTTATATTTTATGGAAATATTTGTAATTTCTGAATATGTGACAGTCACTGGGCTGCCAGTGTTTGTATGTCACTAGAGGGCAGTGTGCACATATCCATACAACACCATTGCCTAGGTTGCGCAGAGAATCGTCCAAGGACAAAGCAGAACAGCTGACTGCAGCTCCTTTCCAAAGATCTCAGTCAGTTTAATCATTATTCGAGTTCAAGAGCTTTAAAAACTTTTTTTGTAAAAAGTTACTTCAGTATCATTGAAAAAGAAAGAGAAACACCTAACAAATGAATCACATTTGAAACACAGCATATCTCCCCCATCCCCCCCAACCCACAGTCTCGTCTCTTCCTCTGTCTCTGACCTTCAGGGGTGGGAAGATCCAGTAAAAATGCATCCAATTAGTGATTGTTAATGCACTGCCCTCATTACAGGAGAGAGCAGGAGATGAGCTCAACATTATCTTCATTCTGCTTAACATCTTCAGGCAGGCCTCCTCCAGCACACACATTCAAAACATATATGCTCTACATCCACTGTAGACAAACTCACTGTGCCATTCAAAGATCACTGCTGAAGAACTCTGTGGCTTTATGGGATTGAACAGATGTTGTACTTACTGAGGCATTGAGTTCAGATCCCCTGTTGGCAAACGTACGCCAGCACACCTGCTTCATGAATCGCATCCACACCGCTGTTATGCTTCAGCTATTGAGCTGGATAATATTTTCCTCCCTAGATACTTGAATTGAGTTACAGAATAATATGTGTGGATGTAGTCCATTGGACAAATAGGCCCTGTCCCAAATAGTGCACTGTAGGCCTAAACAATCATAAGGTCAGAGTATTTACATCTTTGCTAAGTCGGTTAACTGTGATATCCTTTTAGTCTGAGCTTCCATATTTTCACACCTAAACTAAATTTGTTTTTCATTACAAACAATCGTGTGCTACATCAGAGCCATGTTTTCCACACATGCATCATCACCAAAATTCCAAAGGAGACGGGCGCCTAATTATGCAGTGGGATGGAGGAAATTGGAAAATTTGTGGGGAGATGGATTGCCTTGGCACTGCTCTCACCGGCCAAATGAATTCCTCTGTCTGCCCTGTCCCCGTTATGAGACCATCCGTCAAGCAGGTCCTCTAATCGATTTATTCACAGCTTCTCAGTCTGCCACAGTGGCACTTCCTTCTCACTTAGTTGAGCTAGATTACAGCTATGCATAGAGGCAATGTGCTGCTGAATTTGTATAGTGTGTTGTGTGAGCATACGCTTATGTTTTGGTCCATGAGAGGAATTTTTGTATGGCACAGAATATACACAATAAGAGGTTAAGGTTTT
Source organism: Carassius auratus (assembly GCF_003368295.1). Classification (NCBI taxonomy): domain Eukaryota; kingdom Metazoa; phylum Chordata; class Actinopteri; order Cypriniformes; family Cyprinidae; genus Carassius; species Carassius auratus. The sequence goes on from NC_039286.1 coordinate 7,028,839, forward strand.
GCTTAATACTCGTGCTTCCATTGTAGGAATATGCACAAAATGTTTTTATGAAAGGCAGAGACAATAGCTTATTTTATGCTTTCAAGAGCAAAAAAAATAAAAAAAAATAAAAAATAATAATAATTAAAAAAAAGTTTGGGATCAGTATGATTGTAAAAGAAAAAGTTAATGATTATGTAATGTAATTATAATTCTTGTTCAGCAAGGATGCATTAAATTGTAAAAAAAAAAGAAAAAGTAATTTAACCACAATACATCAATTGAGATGTGCTGGAAATGCAATTGTGGTGGATATTTTGTTTCAGAAAAAAAAAAAAAAAGACAGGATATGTCTGTAATGCATGAATATCCATGGTTGAAGATTGCTATTAAAGAGCTTAAAAATGAAAAAAAAAGCATGTTTTAAGAGTTTATTCTCAGTAAACAACCAGATCCATCCATCCCAACCCTAGATGTTCCATGGAGAAAACCCAATTGTTTAATTATGTGGTGAAATGTCTTGGCCGTTTGATGACCCTGGTAATTAGATACTAGAGCCTGACATTCCCGTAGATGATACAGCACCAGTCTGGGCACGTACCCTTTGCCAAATGGCCTGAGTCTTAATAGTGTTTTGATGGGCCACCCCTCTGTCACCACAAACCCGAGGTGGTGCAGAAACAAGGACATCTGCTGCCAGAAAGTTGTACTCCTTTACAACCCACTTTGCAAATGAATCAATGTATAGGAGCTGTCAGCAGACTCTCAGGACATGTTTTGCCCTCCTGGCATGTCCCATGATGTTTTATCTGTCAGCAAGACTGAATAAGCCATGGAACATCAAAGAGACAGAGGAAGGCCCTCCGAGGTTCTGATTCAGTACAACAGAGCCCATGCTAATTCTTCCATGCCAGCCTCGTCTATGAGGACGTCTTATTATTTGAGAAATGTGAGGTGCGTGCAGGCGAATTAGCATTGGTTTTATTTTTTCTCTTATATTTTGTGGGGGTTCGGATGACAAACATTCTTCTCTTAACACTGAGAATTAAATTTAGCTTTAAAAACGTGCTTGCAGTCTTTGAAAAAGCAAAGTCTCCAATTGCTTCGGTGCATAGCTCCTCTTTTTCTGTAAAGTGCCTCAATAAAGTCTATCACTTTATTTGAGAAAGTAATATGGCCCAGTGCGATCCCAAATTACATATAAATGACACAGCAAATTGGAAAATTAGGAGAGGAGGTAAGGGTAATTTGCAAGCAAACAGGGTAAAACCAATTTATTAGGAGAGCAGGGAGAAAAATAGCCACAGCCGACATCCATAAAAACATCAGTCTCTCATTCAGACTCACAGGTGTACCTCTGAAATCCTCCTCAGGTTAAATATCTGAAAAGGATGACGTTTAAATCATTTGCATTTTCAAATGAGAAAAAGTGTTTTGAATAAAGTCTAACACATGAACTGGTTTTGCTGATGTTCTGACTGCTTCTTGGAGAGATGAGGAATCTGAAGGAAAGGCCATTAGTGTGCACCCTCACTGTGCTCTATCACTCATTTGGCATTTGTCCTTCACCGGGTATGCGTCTAAAGCGAGGGTCAGATCTCAGGTGAGGACATGTCCATCTGAAGTTGAAAGCACAAATCCGTACAGCTTGGTTCACATAAGACAGTTTATATATAGCACCCAAAAGAATTTATACAATTTTAAACCTGGTGTTTAAAACATTTTTTAATTCACATATTTATTAGTATTCAAGGTTGGATTCAGCTATCATTTTTGCATTTTTTCAAAATATATATATATATGTGTGTGTGTGTGTGTGAGCCATTAAATAGATCAATGTTGATTGAAAACAGTTGTGCTGCTTATGATTATTTTGGAACCTGTGATACGGTTATCAAAATATAAATCTTTTGTGGTTTTTCATCAGTTTAGCATATCCATGCTGAAGAAAAGTACTAATTTCTTTCAAAAAAATAAAGAAAAATGTATTGACAGTTTGACACCCAAACCCACTTTTGAACTGTAGTGTATTTCATTATAAAAGTTTTTCTTTATTATTTTGTAGAAATTCTAAAACATTTTATACATCTAAGAATTCTGAAAAATGTATCACAGGTTGCTAATAAATCAGCATTGGACATTGGTAGACAAATTAAATCAACTAGTCAGGGTGAGAAAAGTGTTTTAAAAGTTTAAGTCCACAGGCCAAAATTGCCATACACTAGTTGCATACAGAACAGAGATAGTCATTCCAGTAAATGCATTTTTTTTATTGTTTGTTTATAGTTCTGCTTTGTGTTCAGCTGAAATGCTGACCTTACTCTTTGAGGAGAACAGCCAGCTCAGCCTTTCACGCTACTGTGGACCTCCAGGTCCTAAAAAAAAGACAGTGTTACATATAGGTAAGTCCCAAAACAAATGCACACTCCAGAAGCAGCCTATATTTATTCAGATGCAGAGACAGATAGATTGATGTTGTTCTGTTTCTGCGTCCTGCTGTGGAGGCTCTGTGGTTAATGTTTCTGGCCGTGGTAATATAACAGCTGAGTCGTTTGACTTTGTGGGGTTGCTATGTTGACAAAAAGCAAGCGGAAGCGCAATTCGAATAAAGACCAGGGCTGTGTTCAGCCCCGACAAAACGTTGCACAACGTTTTTTAAAAAGAAACGGTGATGCGTTGAACACACTGTTCTGATGACGCAAGAGTTGCAACTATGGCAGCTGAGAAGGCCATTCTTTGTGTTCTTTGTGAAGAATTTTCGGAGCCATCTATTTAGCCTCACATACTGACTTTATTTGTAGTTCATACGGTTTTAAAACCCTGTATTTTCTTTCTCATTTTAAGGAAAAGCACTTAATTACCATTGTTTATTTCTATACCAAATGTCATACACTTGCAATGAAGCTAAAAATATAAACAACTACATCATTATGTTGATATATTTATATTACAATAAAACTTACGACAAACATGTCTTCTAATATCCTCAGTTGTTTTATACCGAGCTGCAACGAACACATTTGTACATTATTTTCCTTGAAGCCATTGTGCGAGTTCACTTTTATAGAGCATCACAGTCCCGCCCACAGCTGGTGCCGGAAGTAAAAATTAAATGCAATTTCTGCATTAATATTTGGGGTATAAGCCATAAAAACGTAACCATACATGGTAGACTTAAAGCCAGCTACGGCTGTACTAAGCGATAGTATATGCTCATATAAACGCAAAAGGATCATGGGGCACTAACCTTGTTTTGAGATAAATGCCTTTTATTCACGATGTCTTGGCTAATTCATTAATAGAGATCATTAGATCATTAATAAAAAAATGAAATAAAATAAAAACCTGTGTTGCGTTTTTACACTGTAGACTTATTATAACGTTAGTTAGCATTATCGTCCACTTTAGCAAGGCTAATGTAGCCTTCATATGGTATGAGTCATATCAAGCATTTTATAATGCCACTGTAAAAACAATATTTAGCCTAGGCATACCTTTTTGTGCATTTACTGAACATTTGTGTAATGGCAACGACATGTGTTGACTACTGAGCGGTGATTGCAGTCAGGTACAAAGCACTGCACCATGTTGCTGACGTTATTGTTAACCACTTTCACACACGCACACAATATAAAATACACGATGATAAATATAAAAAACAATACACAATACCTATATAAAACACTATTTATTCACATGATTAATACTGAAAGAACTGCTATTACTGCACATTCACTATATAAAATTAGATTCACTGTAGGAAAAAGTTCGCGCGAGCGGCCTTCATCAGATTCGGAAGTCGCTCAAAAGGCTCGTTCGCAGTTGTGGCTTTAGTCGAATTCAGTGAGGCGCGGTGGTTTATGGGATGAGTAGTTCCTGCTCTCGAAATGAAAATATGTACACAGTCTTGTACCTTTGACTTTTTTTGGATTTCTTCTTAATTGTTTCACTTGAAATGATATGTTATATGCTTATGAGTTCAGCGGTAGCTGGTTATCCTCAGACATGCTCTAAAACTCTTTAGATACGGATTTTTCCAAAAGTCAATGGGAGAAATCAATGGGAAATTTACTTCCGGCACCAAAGCTCTCTCGGGCTGTGGGTGGGACTATGATGCTCTATACCGCGTGGTTTATAAACATGTTGCTGCTGATTGGACTGCAGTTCTGTCACACCCACCAAACAAGAGAAAATGCATCTCAAACCCCATTGCACACCGGTGCATGCCGTTTCCAGAAAACATTACGTTCAACCCTGAAACCGTAGCAAAACGTTGCGCACCGTTTTGAACTTGAACCTGCCTTCAATGCCACCTTCCAATCAAAGCTTAAAGCAAAAGCAAATTTTAGCTGCATATCTGTGGTCAAATTGCTTACTGCTGACACAAATTAGCATGTCTTTTCAGAATGTTTCAGGCTGCTGTCAAACCAAATCAGCTAAAAACTGTTCAAAGCAAGCACTGAAGCCATCAAGCCAAATGTGTAATTTAAAGACATAGTCTGAAAAGGTTTTTAATCATATTTTTAGGGAGGACAACCCTCGGGTGGAGGGGGGGGGTCCTGTCCCCAACTGACCCCCATTCCACCCGAGGGTTGTCCTCCCTAAAAATATGATTAAAAACCTCTTTATGAATTGTATATAACGTTTTATACTTTAAATAACTTTGTAAGTAGTAAAACAAACGGGGAAAAATGCGTTTTAAGTTTAGAAACATTTTGAGTCTCCCCCTCCCTTGCCCCACAGTAGTTTGGTCCAAATGTCTGCTTTCCACTTTTACAATACCTCAGTGTTGCCAAGTACTTTACCTGCTATCGCTGTCTCCTTGTTACACTAATAGTAAGGCTTTCTGCTGTGTAAACTTTTCTTTACCAAAACAATTGTAGTTGTATTATTTGTGTCCCCTTCAAAAATTGCCCTTGAGAAATTTTGATTATTGACTTAAAAAAAAGGGTCTCTAGACTCCATTCCCCTGTCTTGTGTTTTTTTGCAAAAATGTGTTCTGTGTGAATGACTGCTAACTCCGTATCAGAAACTTCCATTGAACAGTCATTGAATGTCTTTTTTCGAATAAATTATGGGTGAGTCACAAAGAACTTGCAAGTTGTGAGTAATGGAAGGAGTTGTTCGCACAGTCTTTGCTTTTATAAAAGTCGAAGTCTCAAGACGTATTTTTTTTTTTTTGAATGCTGTGAAATGCACTTGAACTTCAACTGGTAATTGGTAGTTGCAACATAAGGCCATTCACACAGAACACGGTTTCACATTCCCCAGCACTGCTTTTCCATAGTTTTTCTATCTATGTAAACATTCTGGATACATTTGACAATTGTGATGTCAAGATAAAGTTTGTTACATAGACCTTTTTTTTTCATTCTCCTTCCCTTTGTCTTGTATTTTTAAACACAAAAATGTGTTCTGTATGAATGGACCCTGACTCTGCCACTATTAAGACAGGCATTGTGTCTTTTGGCTGTTCAGCTAGTAACTTAAAGTAATTGAAAAGCAATGCTTGACTGAAATTGCAAGAACAACCTTTGCCGTTTTTGTATGTGCTGCTTTAGACATGACTAAAGCCAACGATACGCATAAGTGAAAATCTCTTGAGTTAACTATTTCTGTCTTCCTGCCAGAATATGGCAGATTTCACAGGCTGCAGATGGATGGCCAGTGTGAGTCCGGAGAGTTTGATGTCCCAGGTTTGAAGTTTCTGACCATCAAATGGGCCTCATGGGTTTCACTGGAGAACCAGCTCCTCTCACACCATCTGTTAGCCTCTTCCTGATCTTGACACCTGGGAAACCTGTCCAGTCAGTAAGAAAAGGGCAGCCATGTTGGATCACAGCCATTCACATGCTGGCCTTGTAGCAACCTATAAGGCCATGTTATCCATTCTAAATAGGACAAAGACAACCCAAGTTGTTATCAGCACTCAGTTCAGAAGCCTTCATCTCTGATGGTATGGGGTTGCATGAGTGCGTGTGGCATGGGCAGCTTACACATCTGGAAAGGCACCATCAATATTGAAAGATATATCCAAGTTCTAGAACAACATATGCTCCCATCCAGTCCCCGTCTCTTTCAGGGAAGACCTTGCATTTTCCAACATGACAATTCCAGACACCAGGGAAACCTGTCCAGTCAGTAAGAAAAGGGCAGCCATGTTGGATCACAGCCATTCACACGCTGGCCTTGTAGCAACATATTGTACTACAGCACATTTTTTTGGTTCATTTGTACAAATAATGGATCAATAACATCTCTCAGCAAGATGTCTTATTCAAGACTGATGTTCAAGCAAATATTTGATAGATATTTCCATAAAGGTATTTTTTTTGGGTTTGTTAGAAAGTCTGTATGGAGGACGCCTAGCTATTAATTCAGACTGGAATGTAATGGGAACACAAGGAAAGCTGATGCTATGGACAAAAAAGATCCAGCCATCTTTTTTGTCCATAGCATCAGCTTTCCTTATGCTCAGTTTTTTTAGTAACCAGCGGGAAAACATATCATAAAGACTTTAAAGTATCAAAAGGATGCCACACTTAATAATGGATGTTTTTCTTTCACAGAAAGTTCTTCAGATACTGTTCTGACAGAAGGCCCCCATAGGCCTGTAGAAATAAGAAAGAATGTAATCGATACAGTGGTAAGTTTAGCTTTTCTTTGGAAAGTTCTCTCACTCAAACTGGGAAGGGCATTTGTAGTTCCCAGCATGCTTTGCATTGGGCGTAAATATTGGTTATTTTAAAAGTTCTTTATAAAGTGTTGTTTCAGAGAAGGTGACTTGATAGTGTTTAATGTAAAAGTAAAGTGAATATGTTGTTTTATAGTGTGTATCTTTGAATTTATGTGAAAAATAGTTTTCTGACTAAGACTTGATTCAAACACTGCTTGATGCACTCCCCTATATTTTACTAATATAAACTGTATATTTACTAATATGAATTACAGTACTATATATATATATATATATATATATATATATATATATAGAGAGAGAGAGAGAGAGAGAGAGAGAGAGAGAGAGAGAGAGAGAGAGAAAATAAAAATGTAGACTCTGTTTCAGACTCCGCTTTCGCACTGTACTCACCTGAAACCATAAAATGCATGCTTTCATATATATATATATATATATATATATATATATATATATATATATATATATATATATATATATATATATATATATATGACACACACACACACCAACCCGATTCCAAAAAAGTTGGGACACTGTGCAAATTGTGAGAAAAAAAGGAATGGAATCATTTACAAATCTCATAAACTTATATTTTATTCACAATTTAGATAACATATCAAATGTTGAAAGTGAGACATTTTGAAATGTCATGCCAAATATTGGCTCATTTTGGATTTCATGAGAGCTCCACATTCTAAAAAAGTTGGGACAGATAGCAATAAGAGGCCGGAAAAGTTGAATGTACATGTACGGAATAGCTGGAGGACCAATTTGCAAATTATTAGGTTAATAGGCAACATGATTGGGTATAAAAAGAGCCTCTCAGAGTGGTAGTGTCTCTCAGAAGTCAAGATGGGCAGAGGATCACCAATTCCCCAAATGCTGCAGTGAAAAATAGTGGAGCAATATCAGAAAGGAGTTTCTCAGAGAAAAATTGCAAAACGTTTGAAGTTATCATCATCTACAGTGCATAATATCATCCAAAGATCTGGAATCTCTTAGCAATCTCTGTGCGTAAGGGTCAAGGCAAGAAAACCATACTGGATGCCCGTGATCTTCGGGCCCTTAGACGGCACTGCATCACATACAGTAATGATACACAACATGGGCTCAGGAATACTTCCAAAAAACATTGTCGGGTGAACACAATCCACCGTGCCATTCGCCATTGCCGGCTAAAACTCTATAGGTCAAAAAAGAAGCCATATCTAAACATGATCCAGAAGCGCAGGTGTTTTCTCTGGGCCAAGCTCATTTAAAATGGAAAAAAGTTAAAGTGGAAAATGGTTCTGTGGTCAGACCAATCTAAATTTGAAGTTCTTTTTGGAAAACTGGGACGCCATGTCATCCGGACTAAAGAGGACAAGCACACCCCAAGTTGTTATCAGCGCTCACTTCAGAAGCCTGCATCTCTGATGGTATGGGGTTGCATGAGTGTGTGTGGCATGGGCAGCTTACACATCTGGAAAGGCACCATCAATGCTGAAAGGTATATACAAGTTCTAGAACAACATATGCTCCCATCCAGACGTAGTCTCTTTTAGGGAAGACCTTGCTTTTTCAAACATGACAATGCCAGACCACATACTGCATTAATTACAACATCATGGATCTGGGTATTGAAATGGCCAGCCTGCAGTCCAGATCTTTCACCCATAGAAAACATTTGGCGCATCATAAAGAGTAACATTTGACAAAGACCTAAGACAGCTGAGCAACTAGAAGCCTGTATTAGACAAGAATGGGACAACATTCCTATTCCTAAACTTGAGCAACTTGTCTGCTCAGTACCCAGAGTGTTTGCAGACTGTTATAAAAAGAAGAGGGGATGCCACACAGTGGTAAACATGGCCTTGTCCCAACTTTTTGGAGATGTGTTGATGCCGTGAATTTTAAATTCAACTTATTTTTTTCCCCTTAAAATTATACATTTTCTCAGTTTAAACATTTGAGATGTCATCTATGTTGTATTGTGAATAAAATATTGTAATTTGAAACTTCCACATCATTGCATTGTTTTTATTCACAATATGTACCATGTCCCAGTGGTTTGTGTGTGTGTGTGTGTGTGTATGTATATATATATATATATATATATATATATATATATATATATATATATTTTTTTTTTTTATTCAGTTATACACTGTACATTAAATTTGTCATTGCTGTGTGTTCACTGCCATCGATTAAGAGGGAGTTTCTTTACCCCTAGTGTTGAAGCCTTCCTTTTCATGAACATGGAAGAGTGTACAAGGTCTGTTGCTTCAAATGGCCTTATCTTGCTCTGCTATCTATGATCAATGCTATGAACTTGCTTTACTGCGGCTACACCACAGACATCAGTCAGCTTTGCCTGCATGTCGTTTTTATTGCAAACACATATCGTAGCATCCACACTCCTTACATTCTTACCAGACTCCAGACATACTGGAAGATGAAAGTTCCACACTTATTTGATTTTGCAGGCATAGTGGGGGTCGGCTGAATAAAAAAAAAAAAAAAAAAAAAGATTAATTTCATTAAGAGGTCATGAAAAGCGAATGATTCTGCAAATAAATTCAGCATTGATTCGACTGAAATAAGATGAATATGTATCATTCTTCCATTTGTGATGTTTGAGGGCATTGTTAAAGTCTTACACACAAACCATCAAACAATATGAGAGGGATATTTATAAAATGGCCCCATTTAAATCAGTCAAGGCAGAACGGTTGCCAAGGTAATGTTGCAATTTCCTGCTGCAAAACTGCTGGGGTTTTAAAGATGGGGCTGGTTGGTTTTATAGATAGGCCAGGCATCTCAAAATTAAGAGACCTGAAACCGACCTAAGCAGTCTCCTCATTACGAATATTAAAATGTGTAGTGAGAGATGCGCAAAGCTTGCTATCCTGACATGAGTACGAAGACTTGGAATTGGAAATTTTGGCAAAAAAGATGGAGAGGAAAAAAGAGATGGATGGGGTGCTGCATGGCGAGCCGCTCTTTGTAAACCGACATGAGGCAAGCAAATTAAGAACGGTGACATATGAGGATGAAGGTCACCGCTATCTTCGAGTGAAGTGCTCAATCTTAAGTGTGAAAGTGAAAATTCTTCTGTCAGACCACATGATGAGGAGGAATTATTCAAACTCATCCTGGTGTGTGGGTTGCCTATTGAGATATTTAGTAATTTTTTAGTTTTTTCAGTCTTTGTTTAAAAACATACATAAACATTAATGGTGGATTTGTTTTAAGGATTTATTCAGTCAGATGCTACCCACAATGTCCCTCCTTCTACCTACTGTAGTCTACATATGAAGTGTGCATGGGGGAACTGAGCTGTCATTTCAAATAACATGGCCTTAATTTTTTTAATATGTAATATTTAAATAATTGTTGAATGAACGGTTAAAGTAATGCTTTTCTTTTACTTTCTTCAGTTATTTATTTTTAATAATATTTGAGCCCATTTTAGGGTAAAAATAAACAAATTTACAAAATATATTTTAAGCATTTTTTTGTAATTAATTTGACAAAAAGTAACACAATTACTGCATTATACTATTTTTTTTCATTTACATGTACCATGGTTCAATAGCTCTCAGTAGTTCCAAACAAACTATTAATACATTTGAAAAATAAATATTAAGACATGATTAAACACTAAGTTTTTTAAATGTGAAATTTATGGGGCTTTCACTCTGGGTGTTTAGTGCGGAACCGGGCACGGTTTGCATGAAAAATCGCTAATGTGAACGCTGTCATCGGACCCTGGAGTGCACTGGGTTAACGAACCCGAGACTACCTGGAGAAGGTAGTCCGAGTTCGGTTGCTCCCGAGCTGTGGCGCGGTTCGCGTGAATGAGCTAGCAACACGGACTCGGGTGCGCACTTGTTCAGGAAGCAAAGTATCCTGCGCATGCGTAAGGGGCCGTTCACATATCGCGCCTAAAAACGCGTAGAAAACGCTAGGCGCGCCGCTTTGTCCTTCTTTCCAAAGCGCCTGGGGGCTAAGCAACCATGACGTGCTCTCTCCATGAAGACGAGGATATTTCAGCAAAGGATAAATGGATTTGCAGCACAAAAAATCGCTCTAAGTAGCTCTGCTACTAAATTTATTTCAAAATGGCAATCCATATACAGCTATGAACAGCTGTTCCTTCATCTTGGCTGAGTTTTCAACGTTGTTACGGGAAAGGATGAAGCTGATTGGTTAGTACTTGTCACATGACCCGCAGTGCGCTTGCGGCATTCTGAAAAGTTGAGATGTTTTTAACTCCATGCGGTGCGGATGCGCCTGGAAAAAACGGGCGCGTCGCACCGCGTGCGCGTCGCTTCCATTATGAGTGCGCATGCCGCGCGCCTACATTGGAAATAACGAACTTGCGCGCGCAAAATACGCGACATGTGAACGGCCCCTAACACTGTCGATATCATTGTTTCCTCAACACACGAGAGAGCCGATGTTGATTTCACACACTCCTAAAAGTCAAAATTAAATTAATTAAATGTATATAATTTAAAGTAATTATTGTACTGTGCATAATAGCACCAAAAACAAAAAAAAATTACAACTATGTTCAGTCGCGTTGTATTCTCTATGCGTTTTCTGTGAGCGTTTGCGATGACATGAAATGACTGCAGACGCACCTGTGTTGTATTTTCTTGGATGCTTTCTTGGGAATATACATTTGCCTACTTAGCAGTTGAGCCCCATTAGAACACTTCCCAGTGTTCATAAGTGTGTTTATCATTTAACCTTGACTAATATCTGCTTGCATGGTAAACTGAATGCTTACAGTTGTGTGATTGTTTGTTTGCTATGTTACATCGAAGCCAAGGTAAGTCAATGATGGTGCATGAGGCACTAGGCCCAACTGGAAACCCATCAGTCAATGCAGTGAAAAAATGTACACTGTCAATGTTTACATTTCCATGTATGTGCTTTGGCTCCTTTAACAGCTGTCTAATGCACACATCCTGGCACCCGTGGTTTCAGCCATCTCTCTCAGCGCCCACCTTCAAGATGTAATAACACCAACTCAGTGAGATAAAGCAAGCTGATGAAGGAATGGGGGCATGCCATTCCTTTAGAGGAGAAACCTCCAAAGTGTCAGCAGAAAAAGGTGCTTGTTTTGTTTCTTTCGGCTAATTAGTACTTTTTGAGCAGATGTTCTGTTCTCATATCAGTGCATGTGCATTTCCATTCCGATGAGGCTGAGCTATAGTCACAGGTATGTGGGCAGCCTTTGCTGATGATGTCTTTACTCTAGATGACTGGTCTCGGTCTTACCTTGTGGATTGGTGTGGGTGGAGTTTCGAAATGATTAATAATATTTTTTCAAGAGTTCTGAGTTTTGTCTGGGCTTTCTTTAGTGCAAAAGAGGTAGTTTAGGGGAGGGTCCAAATTAGATAAACATACACAGTTATAACACCTCTCTCTGCCTCTCCTTGTATTTCTCATTCTATCTCTGTTTTTTGCTTTGCTTCTTTCTTATAATGTTATCTTAGATGCTAGTGAATGTCATGTTCTCAGTCACCAGCCCAGAACTACATTTCCCAGCAGCCTGTCTGGTTCACACCAGCACCCTGTCCTTAACCAGCACACCTGATACTGATCTTTTACCAATTTGCACTTTTACCAATTCTCAAACCTTGTGTTTGTTCACATCTACCTACCTGCCAAATTAAGGATACATTGTGTGTGGATGGTTAAGTTTTATGTCTTCTGGAGTTTTGGTGAACATCAACCTGTCTACTCATCTGAAGTTCTTAGCCTACCTGGCTTCCCCTACCTGCCCTTCTGCCTTTGGCTGTTTATTTCTTCTATACCTGCAAGAGAAAAAGGAAACAAATTATCATGAGAAGTCATTTGAACTCTTTATCAAATCTGGACACTTACCTGAGTTGCTGTTTGAAATTCCCCGTTGGATCTTACTGTTTGACTATCTTGCTAAAGCAAAGACTGTTTTCCTTTAAGTTATGTGACGAATATCAAGTCTGAATGTACCAGACTCAGTTTGCTTCTCCTGTATGAATAAACATATCCCAGTTAACTTGCCTGTGCTTCTCCTAGTGTGTTCTGTGACCGTGAAAGGCTTGAGACTGTTAATTTTTGTGACCATCAGCTTATCAGCAATGAGAAGGCTAAAGACTGACTGGTATTGAATATTTTATGAATGTAGTGCTCTACATTTTAGTTTAATAACCTGTATTCAGAATGTATTTATGTGTTTTATTCTAAATATCATTATTTTGACTGGTTTCCATATTTTATGGACACATTCCATAGACATAATGGTTATTGTCGGCTATGTGTAATTATTAAGCAACACAATTCCTAGGTCTAATTTTTTAATATGTAAGAAAATATTTTCCAAACAATGCATTAAGAAAGGTTTTATGCCATTTATTCTATTGGTAAATATTTAAAGACCCATTTGAAAAGTGTGAATATCGACCTTAACTGCAGCGTTCTGCAGGTAACAGACCTCTTCCCTTTCCTTCTAACGTTTCTGATTAGTTTTTGTGTAAGCTGTTTGTCTTTCAGATACCCCTCTGTCATCCTCTCAGTCTTTCTCTGCCCCAACCTAGCATTATTTAGATTTTTTTTCTCAGGGTCCCTTTTGGCCCCAACTCCTCCTCCTATCGGTTTTTTTCTCTCTTCTTCCCACTCTTCTCGCTCTAATGATGCCCACTAAATGCTTACTCTTCTGTTTTTCTCTCTTCTTCTCTATCCTTTCCCCTCTCACCCTGCTGCACCCCCCAAGGTTAAACAAGCTCCTTTAATTGCCCATCATCAGTTAAATGTTGACTCATGAGCTCCAGGGTGTGCAGGATAGATCGAGTTATGCTGTTGAAGACCCCTCCTTGGACCCTGTTATAGTGTTTCTCTTTCAGAGTTTTGCTTAAACAGATCCTACCAGTTGTAGGAGGAGTGTTTTTGGTGGGATCTCGCCCCAGGGACTGGATCTTAATGCGTTTTTAATGAGAGTAATCTGCAAAGTGACACTGCGTGAATGGCTGATATGATATGTGTTTACGTGTAGAAGGCTCGCTCTTTCCCAGGTGTTTATTCTCGGCGCCTTCTCCTTTCTGTCCTCCTTTGTGATTCAGTAATGACCACTTCAAACAAAAGCCTCTGTGTTATTTCCCTATTAATGGCTGCTGTATGTTTAATATCTCTCTGCTCAGCTCCGCTTTGGAGGTGCATAATAAGAGAGAGTTATTTTAATAAGATGACAGCGATTAATATTCACATTTCTCCAATGTGAGGAAGAGAGGGACGATGTACGGCCTCCGGTGCAGCATATATTAAAGTCTGTGCACTCCATCTAATATTAATACGATTTGGTTGAATATTTTAATATGTCTTGGACTAAACCGACGGATGGCATGGAAAAGATAGATGGCTAACAAAAGGAAAAATTTTGCTTCCTCATTATTGAGGCAGTCAATTGAAAGTAATGGAGTCGGAGGCCATGAAAGAGTGTCTGAAATATGAACTGAGAGACTCTTTGCCTCTCATCATGGACTGCATGCCTCTCACACACTTCAGCAGACCAGTCAGCCGTCACCTCAGATGCTCTGAGTTTTACAATTTGAGATTGAAATTTGGTTCTAAACTTGTGCCTGTCTGTGTATAATGCAATTGTTAATGGATTTCAAAATGAGTACACTGTAAAAAATTGTCCTGTAAATTAACGGTAGTATACTGGCAGCAGGGTTTCCAGCAGTGTACCGTAATTTTACAGTTTTATTACCGTTTTCTGAATTACGGCTTTTTTGTAAATTAACGGTAATATACTGGCAGCAGGGTTTCCAGCTGTGTACCGTTATTTTACAGTTTCCAGAATTACAGCTTTTCTGTAAATTAACGGTAATATACTGGCAGCAGGGTTTCCAGCTGTGTACCGTTATTTTACAGTTTTCTGAATTACAGCTTTTCTGTAAATTAACGGTAATATACTGGCAGCAGGGTTTCCAGCGGTGTACCGTAATTTTTTCAGGATCGTTACTGTATTCTAGTTTTTTTTTTTTTTTTCTAAACCGTAGAACTGGCAATTTTGCCAATCATTAACTTCATTAAAAATATCTGTATTTGAACAAATTCACCAACTGGCATTTCATTTATACTAAAAAGTGGCAACAAATAGACAGAAAAGAGAAGACCAAGGGGGTATTTCTTATAGAACACTATTTATTTAAGTGCCCAACCAATAATTCAAATGCTTTCTCAAAAAAATAAAAATAAATAAGCAATCAAAATGGAAGAATCAGTCTTTGTATGTGTTAGAGAAATATGAGATGAAGAGAGAAGAAAGTTAACCAATTTACAAAACAGACAATGTGCAAAATGAACCCTGCAGAAGTCTGTGGACATATTTAAACTAATTTAAGTTGACCATATAAAACACAAAACAAGCAGCCATTTTAGGTCTAGCTTTGTGCTTTGAGTATGACAATGCATGGGCATGGGCTTGGAGTGTACGTTCCCCTAAAAACAGCCTTTAAGAAATGGCAAACAACTTCTGAACAAGAATCTTATTTTGGTGTAATAAGTCAAAACCTGGCAAGGATTTGTAGAACAGTCCAAAAACGTTTCAGAAGCATAAAACTGTCACCAACTCTGATGCAAGTGTAGCCAGGGAGGGGTGTAGTCTGAAACATAAACATTGAGAAAAATCCTTTTTAAGTTAAAATAACATCAGCAGAATTTTAATAGAACGTAACAAAAAACATGTATAATGTATAATAATATAAAACATTTCAGAACTTCTATGTTAGGAGTTGTACTTATAATTTTTGTAAAGTTATCCAAAGGATTAATTAGCTAATCAAAAAAAGGAACACTAGATTAAGGGGGGGGGGGGGGGGAGTGCTATTTCATGCATACTGAGTTTTTTACACTGTTAAAGAGTTGGATTCCCATGCTAAACATGGACAAAGTTTCAAAAATTAAGTTGTACATTTGAAGGAGTATTTTTGTTCCAAAAATACTCCTTCTGGTTTGTCACAAGTTTCGGAAAGTTTTTTTCGAGTATGGCTCTGTGTGACGTTAGATGGAGCGGAATTTCCTTATATGGGTCCTGACGCACTTCTATAAAATCATTATATTATTTCAACCTCTAAATTTTTTTGTGTGTTTGGGTAGTTTTTGTGTAACATGGGACTGAACAGTCGCAACAACATAGGGGTTGTAATGAGTGCGGACTGTATCCTCTTCAGGGTAGTTCTCAGTGCCACTGACGACTTTTTTTTGGGTCAAATATAGGTTTGTGGATTTTATTTATAAAACCGTTTCTTTGCTGTAAATTATTTTATTTTATGCAATGCAAACTACAGGGACGCAACGTTAGTAACCAAAATGAGTCACACCAGTCTTTTTCAACTGATTACTTTTAAATGTTGATTTTTTTTTTGTTAAACAAGTTTAAATGTGAGAAATATTCTGTGTGTGTAAACTGTGAAATAAGTTGTATTAAGAACTGTATTTAATGAAAATGTATGTGTAACTTCACTTGCCTAGATGAACTCCCATTTGAAGTCCATTCGATTTTTTTGTAGAGTGGCAACCTTTGGATTGACTGTAGTGGACTTCTTATTCACCACCTTCCCCGTCTTCTTGGAGACTACCTTGCCTCGGCAGGTCTTTGAGCCTCTTTCTGGGTTTATTCCATAGAATCATCTAAGGAAAGTTGCATTACACATTACCGAAGTGTATAATAACCATTTTTCAAAATTCTGATTAATTAATTTGGTTTAGAATTTAGATTAATTTTGTAAAACTTTATAATAAGTATAAAGTAATAAAGCACTTATAAATCATTTGCAAACGATCTATATATATATTCTGACTCGTTTGGATTTAATGTGGATCTACATGCCTTTCTCCTATTTTCTCTGTGTCTGGCATGCGAATAAAACCACATTTGACAGTGTTTCAGATGATGAACTGAAAAAACTGAAATGGAAGAACACAAGTAGAACACAGGAGAAAGGTTGAGGTAACTAGTTTGCAAATAATTTATTACTTTACTACAGTATACTTATTATAGAGTGTTACCACAGATTCTAAGAGAGTGATAAAAACATACACAAAAAGGAAAACACTTACCTTTGTGAAAAAATTCTAACGTGCAACAAGCCGCCTCTTGATACTGCAGGTTGAAGATGTAGTGCACAGCAAACACTTGCAACTGCAGTCAAAAATGTTGACTGGACACTCACGAAAAAAAAAGAAGCAATTTTAACAATTGTGCACAACAGCAATGTTAACAATTATATATCTCAGCCATCAGTAAATGTTTCTTCTTCATCATGTGCAATGACACACTAACCCAGCAAAATCAGATGAGGATTGGCAGGTAGATTGAGTGTCTTCTCAACCTCAGATGCAGATGCTGCAACCTGTAGAGAACACACAATACACAAATAATAATATTACATAATATAATGTGGTGAAGTGGAAAGAAGAACATTAAATGCTTACATCTGCATGTGAAACCAGTCCATCTTCATGTTCCTGGAAGTGGGACATTAACGTTAGAATCTTGACAAGCAGGTGTACCATATCTTTGTTCTCATCCTGGGACATCCTCCAACTTTTCATTAAAAACACTTAAAAATATTCTGTCTACTGCTCTCTCCTCTTCCTCTCTCTCTTCCTCTCTCTCTCTCTCTCTCTCTCTCACACACACACACACACACACACTCTCTCTCTCTCTCTCTCTCTCTCTCTCTCTCTCTCTCACACACACACACACACACACACTCTCGCTCTCTCACACACACTCTCACACACACACAAAACTGTATTTGAGGCTGAGGAACAAGTTAGAATGTAAGTGAATGAAGTAAAATTAAAATGTGCTCACATACAAAGCCCACTTTATTAACAATAAGTTAGAATATATTTAGATTACAATCTAACTAGTTTTAGATACGACTTATATTGAAAGACTAATGTGTCACTTGGAAAAAAACAAACGTTTCTCACCATAACGCTAACGCTACTCTTTCCATCTATCCAGTCAAGTGCTCATGCAAAAGGCGATGAGTTTATGCTTCCTAAGTAAAATTAAGTTTACAGGCCTATTTTCGATTTCCCAATATATAAGGATAATATATAAGTTACCAACTTTATACGCACCTAACTTAGCAACATTAATGCAAATAAAACAAATCCTCCATTTTAAACTACACTGGGTTGGCGCCAATGCAAAATGTAAATATAATTGTGCAAATAAGTGTTTCAGAAAATCAGGAAAACACACTTACTTCATATCCTCGTTATCTGCAATCTGTAATCGAGATTATATTTGAGATAATATCCGTTTTATTCACTGAGACTGATGATGCTTTTCTCTGGTATCAGACGCTAACCGTTGCTCCCCTCCCCCACCGATCACGTGCTCATCTTCTAAAGTTGCCGAACATGTTCAATTCATATCCAATTAAATAATCAGCGAACGCAAGTATTTTATATTTAACTATTTACAAGTTTAACATTTACAGGATTTTACACCAGGAAAGAAAAAAAAACGATGCAAATCCTTCACAAACACACTCATACACACTTAACTTTCAGGAGAAATTTGTAAAAATTGCATACATGCTAGTTCACCGTCTTGGCAAGATTTGTCAAAGGTAAATTAAAATATTGTGCCCACATTAAAAAAAAACGCTGCAGTTCAAGATAAAAATGTATTCAAACTTTGATCTGCTTACCTGTAAATGAGCCTCAACTTGAGATGAAATCCATAAAACTTTGACTGAAACCATGCTCCTCCATGCATCAGCTAGCCTTTGGTTCCCCCTCTCCCACCGATCACGTGTGCATTTACGGTAAGACACCGTAATTTTAGAAAACAGTTCAGTACTGTATATTTACGCTGTTAATATGCTGTAAATTTACAGAAATTTTTTACAGTGTATGCATCTTTCATAAAGGACATTATAACACCGTGATGCCTAAATTCACTTAATATTTGTGTTTATGCTTTATTTGTATATTGTATTCTAATGTTTGTCAGAATTTATGGAACTACATCACCCATTTGTCCATATATGAAAATAATATTTTTTTTTTATATATCAAATTTGTATATCGATATTGGCACATATATTAAACTTTTATAATAGAATAAATACATTATTTATATATATGTATTTAAATGTATATTTTGTTTTTATAATATACATTTATAAATGTATATAAAAATATTTCTGAATAATGAAGTGGCATTACAAAGTGTATTAAAAAACATTATTTATTTGTTTAATGATATATTCTTGAGCACCAGTATATGAGAATGATTTCTGAAACAATATATTTATTAAAATTGTCATGTTTTTGAATACATTTTAAAATGTAATTTGTTCCTGATACCAAAGCTAAATATTTCAGTGAGGCATGTCACATGATCAATTATCGTGAATATATGAATTGTTTTAGGGTCTACTAAACAAAAATTACAGTCATCATTTTTCTAGATCTTCAATGAATAAATGGAATAAATACATATTTCCCTGCTCATGTCTTTGAAATAATTCTTAAGATAGTTATATAACAAGAATGTCAAGTTTTCTTTTAAGCCAAGGTTCAGGTATTCAACCACAAGTCTTTTCAAGTCTGCCTTCACCTTCCTCCTGTTGAGTAGTTTTTGTGTTGGAGGTCCTGCTCATTTATAATAGCACAAATACTTAGGGATACATAGTTTTCCCTTGGCCATTTATGAGATTATTATTTAATGGCGCTCTGGTAATGAAAACCAATAGGTGCAATTGAGTTTAGAGGTTGCGGATATGGGACTCCAGGTCATGTTTTTAATTTTACCCATGCTTCAGAATAGAAAATGATATAGACTGTAGCACAGGCCCTGACCTTCAGCCTTAAGAGTAGCGGTTTCAGTGCTTTCTCTTGCCCCTTTGCTCTGTTCATCAGAGGGAGAAGATGCAACAACCTTCTCCAGGTCTTCCTATGAGAATCCACAAGCAGTGATGGATGCAGAGGTTTGTGTGTCATCAATCAGAGTCATGCGTGTCTGTCTCTTTGGGGCGAGCCTTCTGATTTTCAGCCCCAATCCCTCTCGAGGAGCTGCTGTGTGCCAATGCTCGACCTCTTGCTGGGAACTGTGGCAGTGTGTAATGAAGTGGATTCTTTTCATATTGGGACTTTTGTGTTGGAAGTCCTGAAAAACAGGAATCTGTTTTGAACCAGCCACTCGTCCGAGAAATAAAATAGAGACCTTAAAAAATCAAATCAAAGCAAACAGAGAGCGAGTGAGAAGTTTTCTGCTTGCTTTATCTGTTTTTATTTTTTTATTTTTAGAATGTTTTAATAATCACATTTATTAAAACATAAAAACATTATTTTTAAATTATCATTCAATTTATACTACAAGTTCTGGGTCGGTAATTCATTATTATTATTATTTTTTAAGAAACCTTTTCTGCTCCTAAAAATATAAATTAAAAACAGAAATATTTTGAAAAATGCTTACTATTTGAAATATGTTTTTATGTAAAAAATGCTTTGTATTTTAATATATTCTAAAATGTCATTTATTCCTGTGATGGCAAAGTCTTCACATGATCCTTCAGAAATCATTCTAATATGCTGATTTACCGCTCAAGTAATATCTCTTATTATAATTAATTATCAATAAGAAAAAAAAAAAAAAACAGTTGTCAAACATATTTACATTTATGATTTCAGCAGACACTTTTATTAAAAACTTTTTTTTTTTTGCCAGTATGTTTTACCAGTTGTGATGCTAACTATTCTTGTGAAAACCCTGATACATTTTTTAGGTAGATTGCAGATATATATATATATATATATATGTTTTTACTGTCACTTTTGGTCAGTTTAAAGTGTCCTTGCCGAATAGAAGTATTAATTTCTTCCTTAATTTATTTACAAAATTGAACCCAATAGAATGTGTTATTTAACATTAATGTTACATTTGGTATATAAATAATTTAAAACAATATAAATAATCTTTGGAATGCTTTAGAAATACAATTTTAATCTATGAACCGCCATATTTTCTATACAATGGAAGCTAGTAATGCATTCAAGAGATTAATAGAAAGCCAGGTATGAAATAATAACAGAAGGCGGCAGTTGAAAGTGAGAAATGTGTCACTGCACTGGGTCACATGTGCCTGAACAAGTTCCTCTCTTTTTATTCTTCAGCAGTGAGAGAGAGTTCTGCTTCATGGAGTATGAACTGAGGTAATGTACCTTGATGGCTCTCTTTTCCTGCTCTCCCTGCTGTTTTTATGTTCTTCTCAACACCTACATGCCTAACTGCAGCTGTCAAGATGGTTTGTACCTTGTCATCTGTCCTGTTTTTTTTTTTTCACTTGCTCTCTTTTGATTATTTCTTATGTGGTCCCCTGCCTCTACAGACGTGAGAAATTTGTCAGTTAAAATGAAAGCTTGTGTATATGTGTTTGTGCATGTTAATGAGGTGCCATAATGTTCTGTCCAGGGAAATAAATCAGCCGCTTTCCTTGACTTTGCTGCAATGGCAGGACACATACAAGATGAGAGAGAGACAAAGAGACAAAATAAGACACTTTGGCATTCTAAAGCTTTTTAATGAATCATAAGCTAAAAACTACTTGGTAGAATTATTGAAATTTTATTAGAATCAGATTTAAAGAATTATATTGCTATTATTATTAAATATATTGGAATATGTTCCTGCTGAATAGTTCAAGTAAACACCAGAACCACAGTAGGAGGAGAAATCACAGAATATCTTCACATTTTCAATCATGTCACATGGATTGAGATCCGATTTGGAAAATTAAATGGTATGGCCTTTTTTTAAAGAAGTAACTTCTTACGGTTCAAACAGAAGTCAGTTATACTGAATTAATAGATAAATTAAATAGACGGTTAAGGGCATTAAATATGGATGTCTCTATTCATCCTGGGGACTGTCCTGTAGTGCGTTAACATTTGAAGTAGTGTGTGCAAAGATTCCACAAAGGAAAACGATCCATTTGCTGCAGGGAGAGAGTGTGAGAAAGGCAAAGAGAGGAAAAGAGAACAATTTGAGAAGAGAAGAGTATGAAAATTTGCCTTCTGGGCTTTAGGGTAATGAGTCACACTGTAAAAGTTGCTATTTTCATTTCATAGTAGCTTAGAAACAAGCTTTTATAGGAAATGGGTCTTTATATAGAGAGATGGAGAGATACTGTAAATATAAAAATGAAGAGAAGCATTTTTAATGTGTTTAACAAAAAAAAAAAAAAAATGGTGTCTCTGTGCATACCCTCAGATGAAATCCTTTACGTGCCAGTTAAGTTAAGACTTTATAGTATGTACCTTTACAGTCTGCATCAGTGTGACAACAGCTGAATTTAAAACCTTAGGGGACTTTTTTCAGTCTCTCTCAAACTAATCTCATTCATTCTTCAGAGACTTCATCCTACACTTTCCGTTGTATCATTATTTCCTTTCCTCAAGCAGTGAATAGTAAATATCAATAACATTGTGATGTACCGCTTGATAAAACCTGAATTTATATCAGTTCTCTGAAAGGGAAGATGCCAAGAAGGATGTTGAGCGTGTGTGTGTGTGTGTGTGTGTGTGTGTGTGTGTGTCCTTTTGTCATGTTTACAGTGCCTGCAGTAGAGTCCTCCAGTTGTTGTTGGATCATGCTGTCTTGTTCAGTGTGTAACCCGCTGCCCCTTCAGCACTTCTTGTGGTTCTTGTGCTTGATGCTTCAGTTCTCTTTTGTGTTAAAAGGCCTCCAGTGTTTGCCTCTTTGTCTCTTTCTCTCACTTTCTCTGTCTCATTTTGTAATCGCAAGCTAATCATAGACTACAATAAAGCACCTTAAAATTGCAATTTGTGAATTCATGTGTGTGTGTGTGTGGTGGGGGTGGGGGGGGGGGGGCTGTGGGGGGCAGTTAGCATAAGATTTTGGTTGACTTTGTGCAAATTAACTGAAGAGGGAAAAGATGAAGATAAAAATACTCTCGTTCCCACAGTGCTGCAATTACTAAACTGATTGAGAGATCAAGAAAAATGTAAATAAAATCATCTCAAGTGCCTAGGTACAACAAATCTAATGGAAATAATCCTTTAAACATGTATTTATAATTTCCAATACATTTTCTAATCTGTAATTTTTTTTTTTTTTTTTTTAAAGGAACATATTTTATCAAGAAAGAGCGTTAACCTGCTCTTTTTAAGAACCTGAATGATTCAGTGAGCAAATAAACTTTACTACCTCGGAATTCAAACCAGTTCACCTGTCAATCAATGCGAAAAGTTACGTTTTACCTCGGAGGAACATTTCACAATGTCGGTTTTTCCATCATGATGCGCAAAGAGTCTGTCAGTGACTGGAGTTCAGTACGAACCCGTTCACGTCTTATCGGTTGTCATGCTGCAGAGTGAAGTTCCCTGCCTGCAGGCTCAAGTGAACCATGTCAGCAAATATATTCCTGATAGTTCTTTGTCAAATCCAAAATGAAGCTTGGGATTTGGATTCTTCTTTATTGAAAATACATTGTTCAGTCTCAGACCTACGTTTGTTTTGTTCTTGAGTCTTGAATGACACATGGAAAAAGATTGTAGACTCCTAGAAAAAACAAACATGTCACTCTTCCACCTTTGAAATGCTGATTGATTGGATAGACTTTATTTCCTTATGACCAAACTTCTTATTTTGTTGTTGTGGACCTCTTCGTGTGCACCATGTTAATTCGTTCTGTGTTTTGCAGCAGAAATCGATGAAGACATTTTCAAACAAATGTTTTTGTGCGTTAGTTTGTCTCGGCTGACAGCGCGGCAGTGCTTTAGTGTCTGCTTTGACATGTTTGTCAGCTTTCCTCTTCCCCTCTGCCTTCATTGACACCACCATGAGCTCTGTGATTTCTTTCTCTGTCTCTCTCTCTTTCTCGGTTTCTCACTCTTCCTCTTTCACCGATGTGCCTGAGCGGACCTTTTAAAGCTGCGTGTGTAGTTTTAATGGGAGTTTTTGATTTCTCTCAAAGCGCTAATATCCATAACCATTCATATTCATGGCCTGTATTAATAAAGAGGGAAATTAGCAAATCCTGGATCTTTCAATGCCAGTTGGCCTATTATCCTTCATTATCTTTTTTTAATGGCCTCACTCATGAATGGAATCAGAGACTGCTGCTGTAACTTAATAGAAAAGATGTAGAGCTCCGGCTGACTGGGTGTCAGTTTTCTTGTTACTTCACAAGAAAGGAATATTAAAAGCCTTAAATATTCTATGGATGATCATACTGTGATTTATAATATTTTTTTAAAATACTATAGTGTTATATTTTGTTTCATGTATATCCCATATATAACATTTGTATGTGGTTCATAATCATCATCATCACTGTATTTTACATTAAGCATAAAGTAGTACCCCAAAACTTCCCCTAAATTGTTCACTTACTGAATGAATGAATGAATGAATATTACTCTGGACTGCATATCATCATGATGCGGAATAAATAGGAAAAAGCTTGAAATGCATAATCTATTACTAAATTTTTGTTTGTTTTTTTTTGCCCAAAATTATTGTTTTTGTTCAATTACCCAATTACCCGCATTTAATTAGTTAATTGACCTCAAAGTTTTTCTGTCAAACATTTTTGGTTGGTGAAATTTCAGCTTTGTATGGGGTATATTGTAATATGATTTTATATATTTATTTATTTATTTTTAAATATTGCAAGAAGTTAAACCACTGCTTATGCAAGTATGTGGTGTTGATGTCTATCAGGGAGATTGTGGAGTGAGCACATCCATGTTGAGCTCTTGCAGTGTGAGAAATAGAGGCGGTACGCCACGGCAGTGAGCAAATGTGAGTTGAATGTAAAACACAGTGTTGGGAAGACGCGCACCAATGTCAGCTGGACACCCAGGGCTACTGTCAAGAGGCACTGGAAACTACATGATCACATCAAGCTCGAGATAAGAATGGTTTACCAAAGGGTTAGGTTTAGCTTGAAGGCCCAGTGGGAGACTGTAAATTGAAGAAAACGACTGAAGACAACTGTCCTCTGTGTGTTGATGTGTTGTTGTTGTCGTTGTTTTTTTTATTATAGTGCTGTCTTAGGATGCTCTGAATTAAACACAATTATTAATGGTCAAATAAACTAGTCACATACACACTTCTTGTCTCAGGTGTTTCAACGACAGCTGCATTGTTTGGAGTGTCTTCAGATATCCTGTAAAACAAACACACACTTCTATGTTATACAGAATGTAAGATTGATTGAACTGCTTTCACCCCTTTGGTCTCCCTCTTCCATTCACATCTGTTTGATCTTCTCGTCTCTCTGTTCTCTCTCGTCAATCCATCAGACTGTTTGTCCTTGTGAATTCCTGCATTATGAGTTCATCCGTCACAGCTGGAGGCAGAACAGCTCAAACTGCTTCATGCAGTGAGAGGAGTGTCATTTGATCACAACTGGACAGATTAGTTCGAAAAGATTTTGGGTGACAGCTTTAAAATAAGATTTGTACCGTGTTTACCATGAAGGATGTGTTTGAATGTGTTTACCTCTTTGGGAAATGGTTATTCTTGTCTCCTGTGTGATCTGCGGTTCAGTGATGTGATTCACTGCAAAACATGCCCAGACGTGTGTCGTGTGTTGGTATTTCTCATGCTGTGTTAGGATCTCTAATGGAGGAATTCATGACTGAATGAGGTAGTATTGTGTTTCTTTTTAAGTTAGTATGTGAGAGAATGACTGTTGCCCCTTGACAGACTGGCAATAACTTCACTCACCTATAGAGGACGCTCTTTAACTGCACATACAGCCTTGAATTGTCACGCTGACCTCAAGAGAGTTCATACATTCAGAATAACAACGTGTGCACAAACTTATAACATAAGAACAGTGTTCAGCTCAGTTAAGAGGAAGTACACTTGATATATCATTTGAGTTATTTGCATTTTGTTGATGTAACGCTTCCTCTTTGTTATATATTGCCAACGTCTATGATCCAATCTCATCTCTCTCCACATTTTTTTATATCCTGTTCAGCTATTATTGAATTGTAAAAAGGTTGTAAACTATAATTCTTATAAGTCATCAATAATTCTTTATTTATCTTGTTGTAGTAAAAAAGTCTCACAAATGTTACCCAAAGCTAGTAAAATATTTTTAAATATTATTACAAATAACTGTTTTATATTTTAATATACTTAACATGAAGTCATTTATTCTTGAGATTTTCAGCAGCAATAACGGCAGTCTTCAATTTCACATGGTCATTTAAATTTCAATATGCAGAGAATATAAGAAACATTTCTTCTTCTTCTTCTTCTTCTTTTTATTAGTACTATTATGAAAAACAGTTATGCTGCTTAATATTTTTCTGAAAACTGATTTTCAGATTATTTGATGAATAGAAACCAAAAACGTTTAAACAGTTGTGGGTTAATTTAAAAATGTATTATATTTACATATTGATTTTGTTTTATATTTCAATATTTTTTTCAAAACATTTACATAAATATATTTCAAATCAATTTTAACATGTAATTTAGATGTCGTATTTAAAGATTTATCATCACATTCTGATGTTATGCTAAAATCATAACATACTGCAGTGTAATTATTCCTCCACTTAATTTTTTTTATTTATTTTGGGGCAATTTTGTCAATAATTTTGTTGGAGATCTTAACACTGGATGTGCAGTCCTCATTGCTGTGTAGTGTGTACAGGCCTGTAGTGTCGCGTTACTCACTGGGTCACGAGGTCTGTCTCCTGTGGGCAGCTTAAATCCTTGCATAAGAAGTCTTCTTTAATATTAATGCCAGCTGATTAAACTGTCCAGAAATTATAATGAACCTGACAAAGTATCAAGTTTGTGGTGCTCTTTAAACTCTAATGTTCACACTCTTAAATGTCATAAAACAGCTAAATATAAAGGTTTCAAGGGACATTCACAAATGAGGCAAATTCAGCTGATACACTAGTTTGCAGGGAGTGAACATTTACTGTGATGGGCATAGTTTGAAGATTAATAAAGTGAGTGTAGTAATTCTTGTGTAGTGGCTCAGTGAGCTGTACTTTTATATCTTGTTTTAGGCCTTCTTTATAGCTTTATTCTTTATAGCCTGTGGACGAGATCTCACTAATAGATACATGGTGTAATTTGTAAGCAGCGTAAATCAATGCGAGTGGGAGTGCCAACAAGAGAATAAATCAGGTGATCTTGGACAAGCACTAATAAGCCATTTCACTCTTAACAAATGACCCTGCGTAGTATTTGTGTGTCTTTTTAAGTGTGTAGAGGGCTTAAATGTAAGTGTGCGTAAGCGAGGTGGAAATAAAGAGGATGAAATGCAATATTAGTCATGATGATATACAGGTGCATCTCAATAAATTAGAATGTCGTGGAAAAGTTCATTTCAGTAATTCAAATCAAATTGTGAAACACGTGTATTAAATAAATTCAGGGGACACAGACTAAAGCAGTTTAAGTATTTGGTTCTTCTAATTGTTATGATTTTGGCTCACATTAAACAAAAACATCTCAACACATTAGAATACTTCATTAGACCAATTTAAAAAAAAAAACATTTTTAGTAAATTGTTGGCCTTCTAGAAAGTGTGTTTATTTACTTTATATGTACTCAGTACTTTGTAGGGGCTCGTTTTGCTTTAATGACTACCTAAATTTGTTGTGGCATGTAGATGATCAGTTTGTGGAACTGCTGAGGTGGTATGGAAGCCCAGGTTTCTTTGACAGATGCCTCAGCTCATCTGCATTTTTTGGTCTCGTTTCTCATTGCACTCTTGACAATAACCTATAGATTCTCTCTGGGGTTCAGGTCTGGTGGGTTTGATGGCCAGTCAAGCACATCAACACCAAAGTCATTTATCTAACTTTTGGTGCTTTTGGCGGTGTTGGCAGTTCCCAAATCCTGCTGGAAAATGAAATCAGCATCTTCAAAAAGCTGGTCAGCAGAAGGTAGCATGAAATGCTCCAAAATTTCTTGGTGAACAGGTGCAGTGACTTTGGTTTTCAAGAAACAAAATGGACCAACTCTGGACTTCAAGCAACTTGGGCTATGAGCTTCTCCACCCTTCCTCCAGACTCTAGGACCTTGGTTTCCAAATGAAATACAAAACTTGGACCACTGGGCAACAGTCCTGTTCTTCTTCTCCTTAGCCCAGGTAAGATGGCTCTGACTTTGTGGTTCAGGAGTGGCTTAACAAGAGGAATATGACAACTGTAGCCAGTTGTGTGGTGGCTTGTGATGCCTTGACTTCAGCCTCAGTCCATTCCTTGTGAAGGGCCTCAATGATTGTCTTCAGGACAAATGTCAGATCAGCAGTCTTCTCCATGATTGTGTAGCCTAGTGAACCAAACTGACAGACTATTTTGAAGGCTCAGGAAACCTTTGCAGGTGTTTTGAGTTGATTAGCTGATTGGCATGTCACCATATTCTTATTTGTTGAGATAGTGAATTGGTGGGTTTTTGTTAAATGTGAGACAAAATCATCACAATTAAAAGAACCAAAGACTTCAGTCTGTGTGCATTGAATTTAATTAATACACAAGTTTCACTATTTGAGTTGAATTACTGAAATAAATGAACTTTTCCACAACATTCTAATTTATTGAGATGCACCTGTAGCTAACAGGCATGAAGACATACAATGTCCCTGCTTAAATCAGCCTAAGTTGGTTTGGGTGGTCGTAGCTGGTCTCTCAATTTGAGCTGATTTGGTTTGCTGAACACCAGCCTGACCAGGTTAGGAGACCAGCTTGAGCCAGTTAAGCGCTTTACCTTCACCAAAGCCTTCTGCTGAATAAACTCGTAAAAATATGGCTTCCAAAACAGAAGTGACAAAGAAGAACCATTTTTTGGTTCCTCAAAGACCCTTCATTGAACAGTTCTCAGAAGAAAGTTTTCTTTTCTTATTTTGAAGAACATTTTAAAAAATCTAAATAACTTATTTCCTTTATAAAGAACATTTTGTGGAGTGGAAAGTTTCTGTGGAAGTTAAAGTTGAACTGCCATTGAAAGAGTCATTTCAGTTATTTTAAAATGAACTCAAACATTTCAGATCATCTGAGCTATGCTAGACCTTTTCTAGGAATATGTTGTGTAATTAGTTACCATTATTAAACTGTTATAAATATTATAAATGAAGTTGATGAAAGAATCACAGATGCACAGAAGAACTGCAGAAACTTCTGTCCACCTCATGCATGTGTCTTTGTTCTTAGAGCAGAAGTTTGATGAGCATGCTCAGCTCAGATCAGACCAGCCCCAGCGGGCAGCAGCATGTATTTGGATATTTTATAGAGATCACCCATGTGAGTCCTCAAGCTATCCAATGCTCCGTCCATTCAAAGCTATATTAAACAGCATGCAGCCTAATCCCTTTACTGGAGCTCACCCAGAGGACATCAGTCTCTCCCTGTATCTCTCTCACCATCTCTTTCTTTCCCCCTGTCTCTTTCTTTTAGAAATAAATGAGCCATACATTTAAAGTGGAGAAAGACAGTTTTCTATTGTCTGATATCATACACTGTTTTTACTGTTGTGTTTAGTGGCAAAGTTCATTCAAGTGCAAATCTAGAAGATTTGATGTTGTTATCTGTGACGTTGTTTTAGGAATAAATCACAAAAATAAAAATGTATTTAATTTATTCACTCTCACGTAATTCTAAGGTTTGTAAACCTACAACTTTATTCTGTTGCACCAAACATTCAGTATGTCTTTATGCAAGTATTTTCCAAACAGTGATAGTTCACCAGATCAGGTCCAATGTTTAGCATCATTTATATGCTATTTAAATTGACTTTTTTATTATACATATATTCAGATTTCATATTAATGATGCATTATTATTTTACTTATTTTGTCATTTTCTGTTATTTTTCATTTATATTTAACTTTTGTTTTGGTTTTTGTTTGTCATTTTGGTGCTTTAACTATTTTCAGTTTCTTGACAAAGCAACATTTATTATTTTCGAAGATTATGTTTTATGTCATGTTGAATGAAACTTATTTTTGATAGGTTTTAATTAGTTCAGTTCACAATAACAACCCTGCTGTTGAGTCGATCTGGTCCCAGTGATTTTCTCTAGGAAGAGGAATACTGCAAGTTAATTTCTTATCCTTTCCCCCCTCACAGATCTATCATATGACTTTAAAAGTATTAGAATGTAGTGCAAAGGCTGTATGAATATGTGTAAAAATGGCATATTTCTATAATAGGCTATAATTGCCTATGAATATAAAATTTTGACAGATTTAGTTTTTCTCACATTAGTTTCATGACAGTTAATCTATAGTACATGATTCTAAAATATAGTGCAATGGTCTTTTATGTTGCTTTTTAGGTGTTGTTTGTTTTTATAGCCATTTTTTGGAGCTTAACAGATGGAAAATATTTGTCAGAATTCTCTTTTTGAGTTTCCACATGAAATATAACATTATAGAGGTTTTGAACAATATATTGTTGAGTAATGACTGATTTTTCTTTTTGGATGAACCATTCTTTGAACTGCAGACCTGAGACCAGCGGCAGTGTCACGGACACTGGAGTGAAGGTCGGTGTTTACTGTATATAATAATAATAATAATAATAAGTTTATTTTATATAGCGCCTTTCTCAGACCCAAGGTCGCTTTACATAGAAATAGAATAACAAACATAATAACAGAATAAACAGATTAACATTACATAGGAAACATAAGAATTAGTAATACAAACAGTAATACAACAAAACATACAGTAAATGGATTATAAATTGTATGAGGAGAAGTGATCATTAAACAGAAATGTCTTGAGATGCGTTTTGAAGAAAGGAAGAGATGAACAGTTACGAAGAGGTTGTGGGAGGGAGTTCCAGAGTTTTGGGGCCAGGGCACTGAAAGACCTACCACCCACGGTGGAAAGTCTAGTGCGGGGAATAACAAGAAGGTTTTGGTCGGAGGATCGGAGTGAACGGGAGGGGGTGTATGTAATCAGGAGGTCACAGATGTATGGAGGAGCGAGGTTATGGAGAGCTTTGAAGGTGAGTAGTAGTACTTTGTATTTAATCCGGGACGGGACTGGTAGCCAGTGGAGTTGATGGAGAATGGGGGTGATGTGAGCAGATCGTTTTGTATGTGTAAGGAGCCTGGCTGCCGAGTTTTGAATGTATTGCAATCTTTGAAGGGATTTGGTGGGTAGACCAAGGAAAAGTGAGTTACAATAATCTAAGCGGGACATGATGAAGGAGTTAACCAAAGTCTCTGCATCACTAATAGAAAGGAAAGGTCGGAGGCGGGCAATGTTACGGAGGTGAAAGAAGGCAGTTTTAGTGAGTGATTTGATATGATGATCAAAACTGAGAGTGGAGTCGAATGTAATGCCAAGGTTTTTGACAACCGGGGTGGGGTGAACGGGTGAATCATCAATATTAAGAGTAAAAGTGTACGGTTTGGAGAGCATGCTTTTGGGGCCAATCAGCAGAATTTCAGTTTTATCCGTGTTGAGTTTGAGAAAATTGTTTTCCATCCAATATGTATATGGCTGAATACTGACAGCACATCAGTTTTGAAGGCCATGCTCTGATATCTCATAGCAGAGATGAATTATGTGGGACATGAGCGTGTATGCTTTTCCCTCCTCCCCTTGCCTCCCACATCTCTATTCCTGTTTCATGATTTATTCTGATAGAAAGGTCATCATAACTGCGCAGGTCCAGTCTTCATCTGCTCAATGCATAATCCCATTTATTTGCAATGTACACGGTCTTAAACCACTGTTTGGAGTCCCCTTATTTTAATCAGAGAGATAACCCATGTGTGTTCATACGGAAATATCGTTTTTTAGTATGTATGGCTGTTTACATGAGTATGTGTGCATATTCGGGGTTTGTTTGTGATTGTGTGTGATCCTTAACATGTTTACCTTGACTTCTTATATTCTTTTTTTTGTGTTATTAGTTTATTTTTCTGTTTAGACCAATTTTAGGTGTATTGGTGATGTGTGTGTTTATGTATTTACGCTGTAAGAGTGTGTGCTCATGTGCTATGTCTGTTCTTTCTGAGGGTTGAGGGTGCCTGTAGTAATCAGAAATAAAAGTCTTGATGAAAGACCGATATTAAAACAAGTTCAGGCTGCCCACATGATCTGCTGCCCTTCTCAGGATTTCAAAGCTTATGAACCCGAATGAATCCTGGTGAACTGAAACCATTACCTCTTCAGAGACAACACAGAGCTTAGACAAACAACATCAACAAAATCATCAAGCTCAAGTCATATATAAGATGTTAGCTTTAATAATAAAAAGCAAGTTGAAAATATATGATGTATACAAAAAATATTAATTTGATTTGATTTTATAATAATTTGATAAAAAAGATAAAATATTGAAAACATTTTTTAAATTAACATTAATTGACAATAGCAAATACTATGATCTGTGTTTGAGTTGTGTGTTTTTCTACATTAAAGGACTGAGAATATGGGTTGAATGTGATGAATTTTTATGAAAATAATAGTATTTTATTGGTGGAAGCTTTTTAAAATCTGTGCAAATTTAGTAAATGTCATTGAGGTGAATGAAAATGGGTAACGGTAGCTTTCTTTTAAAAATACTATGTTCTATAAATTACTTTGAATTTACATCGAATCCTATATAACACTTCCACAATTATCCTTAGAGGATCAGAATCAGATTTACACACACACAAAAAAAACAATTGCCTGTACTACAACCTTAAGATGCCCCTGATGCTGCTGTGCTTTCACCATGTGATTCTGTGCAAGGCCTTGATTATCAAATCCTCTCTTATCTTCTGCCTCCACAGAGACATTTGCATTGTACTTAGTACTATTGTTTTCACATACAATCCTATAGCATCGACATAAATGCAATTTTACCACTTAGTGGAGGTATTTTCCATTAAAAAGTCTTGTGGAGGACGGGAGGCGAGTTGTTTGTTGAAACCAGATGTGTGGGAGTTCTTAGATTTTTCGCCGAGATGGCGTGAGTGCAGACCTGCTTGTAGCACATATGTGCGAGAGTTTGTGGGAGTGTTAACTCGTACTGTGGAGGTTTTCTTTTTTCTTCTGCTTGATTGAGGTGCTGATGGAACCCACAGACTTTGTGATGGACACCACAGGAGCAGATTTTCAGAGTGGATCGGAGTGCTTGAGAGTGTGTGTGTAACGGATGATAGTGACTGAGATGGGCATACAGCAGTAATGGAGTTTACACACAGAGAGGGGATATCATAGTGACAGACGCCTTGGTGGGAGCGTAAGTCCTCATTATTCTAGCCCTCTGAGAAGAAAAATAAAGACAAAATATGTGATCGTTTTGAAACTGGACTTTCAAAGTCTTTTCAAAAACATGAACACACTTTTCTAAAGAACTCTTGTGTCCCGAGGGATATTTAGTCACCTTATAAGAGCAGGAGGGAAGAAAAGATCACATCCTTCATGAAAAGGCTCTCACACTCACATGCAGATGGCACTTTGAACTCATTTAACAACATCATTTACTGCAGTAACAGACTTCTATATATTCTTGTCATTGTAATTGTGTGTATCCTGTTATTAACATTTATAAATTAACTTTCTGTCTGTTGTAAACTGGACATAAGCAATATTATAGGAAATGTTGAGGAAACCAGGAAACTGAACCGAACCCAACCGAAATTCGAATACAAGTGCCACTGCACACAATTTCGAATTGTGTGCTTCACACACAAGGCCTACGACATTATTTGTGAATATTTTCAGCTACAAATAAGAGTATGTTCATGTAGGACCCATTCTTGAGTTCCAAAACTGCTAGATTGAGTGCAATATTACAAATGTTTTGAGATTTAGCAGACACTTTTATCAAAAGCGACTTACAAATGAGGAGAACAAAAGATGTAATCAGATCAACAAGAGAGAAACAGTATAGAAGTGCTGTGAAAAGTCTCAGTATAGTCTAGCACAGTACACATAGCAAGTTTTTTTTTTAATAACTTAGAGTGAATAGAATAGAATAGAATAGAATAGAATAGGTAAGTGCTAGTCTAAATTGGTCAGGTGCTTGAAAATGGCTACAGACCCAGCTGCTCGAATTGAGATAGGCAGGTCATTCCACCAGCTGGGAATAGTCCAGGAAAACGTCTGTGAGTAACTCTTTGGGATGGCACCACGAGGCGTCGTTCAATGGCAGAATCCAAGCTTCTGGAGGTTCCATAATTCTGAACTAGTGGGTATGTTGGTGCAGCAGCTGTGTTGTGGACGTGTTGTCTTAAAAACATGGCACTCAGGGGTCAAAGATGTCCATCTAGCACATGTTTGCAAGAAAAATTATATTGAAAAACAGATGGAATGACACTTTGTGTATGGCCCCTAAAACAGTGGGTCTCATTCTCTAACTGTCCCTCACTTGAATTTGTTTGTTCATGCAAAAAGTTTTTGTGATTTGGACAGAAAGACAAAGTTTTAACAAGTTACTACAAAGTTAATGGCTTTAATGAGGAAAATAATTACATGGAGCATTGCAAATTATATTAAAATGAAAAATATAGTTATATATAAAACTAATTATTTAGAGATTGTGTATATATTTTAGATTTATTTCAAAATACACACACACACACACACGCACACACACACACACACACACACACACACACACACACACACACACACACACACACACACACACATATATATATATATATATATTAATTTTCTCATTTGGTCTCTCTTATTGGTGGAGCTTTTTGCAGACTCAGTTATGGGTGATCTAGATTGTCATCACTTAAATGTGATTATTTAAAAAAACAAGTTGAAATAAATTAAAGCTGATGGCTTCAACAAAAGCATATACCATTGATTAACAACCTTACAGCTCTGTGTTTAAAGGTTCATAAGTCATTGTTAATCAGTTTTCCCATAGAGAGAACGATTGGGATTTTACTTCAGGAACCCAGCTGCTGCATTCAGCTGATGGAGAAAGATGATCTGATTGACTATTTTTATTTTTATTTTATTGTTTTTGATCCTGTCTGGCCACACCCCATTATTTATTTTTGGCTGCTGGAATTTTGTCATGTCGTAACCGGTGTATAAGCCTTCATTCTTGTAACTCCCTTGAGAAGAAAAAAGACAAATCTGTGTGAATTGTGTCTATTCATACCTAGTTAGGATACAGTCAGAGTTTGGTTCTTCCATCTTCTTCTTTTTTTTTTTACTTTAAATTCAAAGATGTTTACCTCCCAAGCAGCATAGAAAATGAGCAGTGGGCAGATTTCACGTGGGCTCGATGAGTAATGGCTTGATTTTGGATGACGGTGAGGGGAAAAGAAAGGACAAATACTTGCATCACAATTTTGTTTTTCATTGTGCACTTATAGTTACTCCTACACTAATGAGAAACAACCCATGTCTTTTATCATTTTTTTTTCCCTTTCATTATTTTTTATATACTTGAACTCTATTTTTAAGAAACACAATAACCCAAACCAAGAATAGAAACGTTCCTCTTGTGGATAAAAGACTGTTTTCATCACCATCGCCCTTTCTGGATAAAAATTCTCCCAGGGGTTTAGGACTAAAATGCTGTTCCGTGGAATCAGACAGAGGGAGGGTGAAAAAATGTTTTAATCATCACCTTCCAATCATACAGTATGAACAATAGCACCTGTCCCCACAGCTGTGAAAGGACAGGGAAGACGTGTCCACCCTCATGTCGGCGAATTACTCTACAAAGCCCAAATTGTGTCTGCGGCAGATGAGACAAAGAGAATTCCGCATCCCGTCCCCCTGCGTGACACCTGCATTCATCAAGCTGACCTGGTTGCCACAGAGCCGCGGCTCTCAGTATCCTCCTGTTTCTCTCCCGTCTCATCTGTTCATCACACATCATGTTATTTATTTCATCCCCTCTTCTCGCGCTTCACTCCGCTCGTATTATTATTAATGATAATGGCGCCACAAGGCCAGACACTTCATTGTTCTCCATTCTCTCCTCCTGCACCGTTGTACGTTTATCTTTTCTCTGTGCTCGTTTGTTCTTGCTTTCCGTCTCGTTGTTTGTCGGCACTAATGGAGAGAAGGAGACTGATTGTCCCGGTTTCATGTGCAGAGGGGAGAGATGGGCAGATCAACATGGTACTAATTGTTTTCCACCCTCTCCTGTCAACCATGGCAGGTACGCATTCATCATTAAGGTGTATCAGTTGGGGGGCAAGATGACTTTGTCAGATGAGCTCACCCGTCGCTTCATCCATCAGACCGCGGGGGCTGAACACGCCCACATACCTGAAACACTCATCAAGAGTCTCATTCCTGGCCTCTACCCACCAGCACCAAGCATGGTCTGGATGGGTGGGCCATCACCTTGGCAACGAACTGTCTGGCCCGACATCTCATCATCTCTTTATTTCCTTTTTAATGTTCCCTCAAGAAATTTTGGCTCGATACAGAGCAGGTGTATATATAGGTTGAATTGAGGTTTGTGCTTATGATGTAGTAAGAACCATTTAGATTTTGGCTAATTAGATCACCTGGTAAACATTGTGATTTTCATATAGATTTCCATTCAAAGGTTTGGTGTCGAAAAAAGTTGATGTTGACGTTCATTTATTTGATCAAAAATACATAAAAACTGTACAATGTAGCACTTTATTTTTCAGTCCTGTTCCTCATGTAAATACTATGTACTAATTATAGTAATTATTTAGTAATTATAATAACTATGTAATAAATACTACTAACCCTGAACCTACCCCTAAACCTAACCCTACCCATGTAGTTACCTTGTATTATCAGAACTTTCTTAGATAAATACACTGTAAGTACACTATAAGTACTTGCAAGTACACATACTGTAAAATAAAGTGCAACCATACATGTTCTATTTTTCTATATTTTGAATAATTTATTCTTAATGAATTAGAATTCATTGATTTATTCTTGTGATTGCGAAGCTGAAATTTCAGCATCATTACTCCAGTTTGCATTGTCACAAGATCCTTCAGAAATCATAATATGCAGATTTGGTGCTAAGGAACATTTCTGTTTATTATCAGTGTTGAAAACAGTTGTATTGTTGAATGATTTTTCTGCTTTCTTTGATTAAATAGAACATTTGAAAATAACAGTATTTATTTGAAATAGAAATATTTTGCATCATTTAACATTATAAATATGTTTACTGTATTTTCTCATTTATCTCATCATATTCAATCATTTTAGTCAATTTTACTTTAATTTACTATATTTTTTTGTCAAATAAAACCTTTTATTTGATGAAAAAGTGCAAAATTAACCCAAATATTAATTCTTTTTCTGTCTTAATATATTTATTAATTTCATATTTAGAGAAAATACATTTAATCTATGCAGCCAATCTGATCTTGTGCGTTCAAATCTGTACGCTAATTTATTTTTCACATGCCTCTAAATTAATCATTGAAGCTTTTTATGGAGTGAACATCCGAGAAATTACATTACATTCGAGGAAGTGTGGTAGCATCCCTGGGGAAGCTTGTCAGTAGGTTGTTTAGATTTATTCATTTGCAGGCCTGGTTTTCAGTAGGGTCCTTTGCACTGAGAGGGTAGCATAGGAGATATATGTTCATGGTTAATTAAGTCCACTGCTTTATTTAAATGATTTAACCAAGCCAGAGTGTAGAAAACTCTAGAAACTTAAAATGAATTAATTGGAGAAACTGGTCAACATTAGTGACTGTTGAAATGACTCTTTTATTAGCAATGCTTAACTACAACATAAAACTACAAGTACAATAGTGGTTTATTACAATAATAGTGCAGCTCAGCAAGGGTCAGATTGGTTAATCTATTCCCAATTGTGGATACCAATTGCCATAGAAAGCAAGCATTTTGTCCTAAAAATTTTATTTACTTATTTATTTAAATATTTCAACTTGTTTAGCACCTGGTTAAACTGGATTGGGTTGTTAGTGTATGCGATGTGCATAACCATCTTTTACTCTGTTTCTCTTCCTGTTTTCCTCCTCTCCACATTAAGTTAGTCCTTGCTTTGCTCTAGGTTTAATTATGATGAGGTAGATTTATGGCCTACTCTCAGCAACATAGCGATAATGTCGTAAATTACTTCGGTAGCCCCTCAGCATCGATTCAGCTGCAACAACTCTGTGAGCAGACAGAGCTTATTCCAACAGTCATTTTGATACCTTTATTCGTCTGCCCTCTTATTAGCATTTAAGCCACTCCCTCTCCAGCCCAACCACCCCGATCTACACCACATTGCTCCCTGAAATCACCTCCTTCTTTCCAGGACTTTGCAAGGCTGTGTCAGCATTATGGGGATCCGAGAGTAAGACATCAGGGATTTTAAAATGTTATTGGTTCTGCGTTGCATCAGAAACAAAAGGCTAATGCTAAGGAGGCCTTAAAGGCATAGTTCACCCAAAAAATGACATTTCAGCCATTATTTTTATCTTCTTGTAATGTCTTTTTATTTGATTTGTTTTCCTTTACAAAAAAGGAGAAATTTCATGCTGCTCATTTCCATCTGACAGTTCAAAGTGATCACATCTTTTGAGCTACAAAAAGCACCTTAATACTTGTCCGTACAACACTGCAGTATTATTATAATGTACATCTCAGTGTATTTGTCATACAAAGATTTCATAAGACTTGAGATGTAGTGCATATATATATATATATATATATATATATATATATATATATATATATATATATATATATATATATATGTATTTAATATACATGAAATTCAAAATATGACCGTAATTTCCTCTGTTGCAATTTTTTTGTAATTTGAGAAATGCATGTTATATAAGTAATATTTTATAAATGTATATAATATTTAGAATTAACACTGTATAATAATAACAAGAAAATTCAAATTGAAAAGCTTTTATAAAAAATTATTATATGAATTAGAAACATTACATGTTTTTGAAATGTCATTAAGAATACATCATCTTAATATTTATATCTAATAAACATATAAATGAGAAACATAAATACGTTGCTAAAAATGAAAATGGAGCATTCTTTTGTGGTTAGGCCTGTGAAATACTAGCTATAAGTCCAATGATCCAGCTAATTATTGAGCTATGTGAAATATTCCTTTACTTCTAGGCTATAGTCTCTGTGAATTCTGCTAGTGAAGACTAACACACTTCAGATTTGCTGGTTTTGGTTGGCACATCAGATGAGTGCGTTCGTGACTGGCTCCCACATTTTCTAATAAGATCAACGTGAAGTAGCTTGGTTAATTGAGTGGTCTACACTAGCTCGATGCTGGGCTTTTATTAACGTGTGTTAATGGCGACACATTTGGGCCCATGGCTCAATTTGCCAGCTGTAACAGATAATTATGTCCAAACAAATGCTCCCCATGGTGAGCAGATACCATTCATTTGCGATGTTCATTAAAATTTCTCCAACTGCGCCTCTATCTACCGGCAGCTCCTGAAAAGCTGGCCCACCTGAAAGCTAGAAAAACAGATAAAGATGCAAACAATTTGCTGAAAAGAGACTAACTGCCTCTATGTGTTGGGGTCTTGCTGGGGTGATGACATTGAGGTAATGTATAGTTACTGTTGAAATTGCTTTGCAGGAGACACCAAAGCTGGCCCACAGATGACACCAGGAAACCTCGGGGAACTGTTGTGAAAGGTGTGTGTGATATGAAATCATGAATTTGGTATGAGGTGGACGGCTTTGTTTGGACCCCGACAGGGTTTTTCGCTTTCTGGAGAGTGACGTATAAGGGTTTTGGACTGTTAATGACATGTTTAACTTAACTGTGGATGAATACAACTAAAGAATGCTTACCAGGACTTTTTTCTTTGAGTGTAATTGGATTGGTGATAGAAACTAGTGAAGTTTTCCTATCCACAAGAGAAAAAAAAAATCCTCACAGAAAATAAAATCTAAGGACAGAGAAAAAAGGCTATCAGAGTCCAAGAAACAGGCAGACGGACAGGAAAGAGAGGTTTCCAAAGAGTTAGACTCGAAGATAAGGAAAGATATATAGAGGAGGAAATAGAAAACAAAGGCAGTGTTTTTTTTTACAGTCAGCCTACCTCTGCACAGCTCAATACCAGACACAGCTCACATGCATCTCTTTATTGAGCTCCTGCCATAGAGATCCAGACATTTTTCTCTTTATCATGAACTGAAGCCTCAGAGCCAGGAAAGGTTTTTACAGTGGAGAGGAATTAAAGCGTATCCAGTGTTACGTTAAACTAAACTGTATTCTTAGGGGAAGTTGTGGCCTAATGGTTAGACTTGCAATCCAAGGGTTGTGAGTTCGAGTCTTGGACTGGCAGGAATTGTAGGTAGGGGGAGTGAATGTACAGTGCTCTCTCCACCTTCTATACCATGACTTAGGTGCACTTGAGCAAGGCACCGAACCCCCAACTGCTCCATGGGCGCCGCAGCATAAATGGCTGCCCACTGCTCTGGGTGTGTGTTCACAGTGTGTGTGTGTGTTCACTGCTGTGTGTGTGCACTTGTTTGTTTTTGTGTCTGCAGTTGTTTTTTCATTTTGTTTTTAGTTATTTTACCTATTTTTATACAGTTATTTTTGACCAACAGGTCATTAGTTGACAGGTCATAACTTAATTTCAGTTTTTTGTTCATTTATTTCGTTTATTTATTTATTGTTAGTTTAATTACTTAAAAGTTAATTTCAGCTATTTTCCTGCCGTAACTTTTAATCAACAGATGCCAAGGTTAATGAACCAAGTTTTAGTTTTAGTCTTAGTTCAGTTTTGACTAGCAGTTTTACCTCTCTTTATCTCCTTGCACTGGCTACCGGTTCCGGCTCGCATCAAGTTCAAGACATTGATGCTTGCATATAGAACAACCTCAGACTCAGCACCCCTCTACTTCCACTCAGTATTACAAATCTACATCCCCTCCAGAAGTCTGAGATCTGCTAGTGAACGAAACCTAGTGGAGAGGCTCAAAATCACTTTCCAGAACATCCTCGTTTACCATTCCTGGCTGGTGGAATGATCTTCCAACCCCTATCCGGAATGCTGAATCCCTCACAATTTTCAAGCAACAGTTAAAAACTCATCTCTTTCAAAACTACTACTACTTATGTATTCCTTCTTTTTCTAGCTTGGACTTATTTGAGCAATGTCTAAAATTTGGTATTACAAGCACTTCCTGTGTCTGTTTGCCTCTTTTGCTTTATGTATCCCCTAATTGTAAGTTGCTTTGGATAAATGCGTCTGCAAAATGACTAAATATAATGTCTTAGTTCAGTGCTTAATTCAGTTTTTAGTTACGTTTTTACGACTATTTTTCTGCTGTTACTTTTAATCAACAGGTCCAAAGGTAATTTAGCTAAGTGAGTTTAATTTAAAACGGATTCATTTCATTGCAGCTCACTTCAGCTCAGCTCAGTAGGTCATTTGGACATTACATGCACTGAAACAGGAACATTAGGTAAAGCACATTACAGATTAAGTTTCTAAAAGCAGATTAAGAAATACTGTAGCCCTTGTCAGGGGATTTAATTCCCCATTGTGCCTTTGGAAATAATCAAAATGTTACTGTTATTTAACAATCGCATAGCTCAATGGGAGACAGACTTTCCCATTGTT
The DNA here is from genome assembly GCF_003368295.1 of Carassius auratus. Taxonomy (NCBI): domain Eukaryota; kingdom Metazoa; phylum Chordata; class Actinopteri; order Cypriniformes; family Cyprinidae; genus Carassius; species Carassius auratus. The sequence goes on from NC_039286.1 coordinate 7,070,110, forward strand.
TGTGCCTTTTTCTATAAGCACCTGGTAGTGGAGGGGAGTGAATGTCTAATTTTTGGTTCAGTTATTGCCAGATGGATTCTAATGCAGCATAGTTGTGGGATTATATAAATGTGTATGTGTGTGTGTAAGAGAGAGAGTGTGACTGCTTTTGACTGCTGTTGAGAGCAGGTAGTGTGTGTATGTGTAAGCAGAGGGGCTTGCAGACACTGGAACTTGGCTGCAGAATTGTAAAAGTTGTCAAGGAATCTGAAATATATATGCAAAAAGAAAACAGAAAGAATTACTTGCTTTCCACCTAATTGCAATGCAAGTTTGCAACGCTTCCAATGTCTCATTTTGGTGCACTAGTGAAAACAGAATATTCAGCAATAATAAACAAATTATAAAGGATGTGATTTTTTTATACATCAGGAAAATGGTTAGGGATAGGAATTGTAGGGAATTTTTAAGAACATTTCTGCAGTAACATCAATCATGCTCAATAATGTGTGTTACAAGAAGATAAATAGGGTCAGTTTTGATTTAACATTGACATTACTTGAACTATCGTCCAGCTCTCTCTCTCTCTCTCTCTCTCTCTCTCTCTCTCTTGCTCGCTCTCTCTCTCTCTCTCTCACACACACACACACACAAACACACACACACATACTGCATACTATGACTTGATGCTGTTTCTCTGTCCTGCACTGAAGAGACAGCACTGAGACTGACATGTCCAATAATCCTCAGCAGAAAGGCTGAACTGTGGCTGGTGCATAAGCACACACAAAACAGAGTGCATGGATGTTTGCACTTTAATGTGTATGTGTGAATGTTGTGCAATTAAACCACTTGATCTGACTTAATATGCAATATTTGTCATTACAAATGCCTCTTCAGTGATGCCATGTGACCTTTTAACTTCATAGTGGGATAGAGAGAAAGACAAAGGGAAAGAGACTGATCTAATGAAGTACCAGAGAAGCAGAGAAGAACAGTGAACTGAATGTGTTGTTGATGTTACCTTTATCTTGCCTAACTTGTGGTGTGCCAGTAGTTTTTCAATCTATGTAGTACATTGTGTGCAAAGGTTTTCACACTTGTATTCAGGAGACCATTTAGAATCAACACGGCAGACTCCTGGCCTGAGAAACACTGAATCTGTTTAAAATTACCTTTATATATATCTAATTGTCTAAAATTGTAAGTTTTTCACACAGAATATTTGAGATTGAAGAAATGATCAGTTTCAAGAACCGCAATTATTCTTTCCATATTCAATTCATTATAATGATTCATTCCATATCAACTTTCTTTATGTTTAACATCAACTTGATCTATTGTCTTCATTGTTTGAGGTGGTCTTGCAGAATTAGATGCCTACTGTGCCTTTCCATGTTCATTCCCAGGCTCTGAAGAGGAAATGTCAACCCTGAGATAGAGAAAACGACATCACTAGACCCTGTGTCAGTCCCACGGAATGATCTGGGTAATGTTGCATGATGGGATTGTTCCATATTCATTGGAAAAACACAGAATCATTTTAAGGCTAGTGCCCACCTCTCTTTCCAAAGTCAAGCAGAGCACGTCGTCAGCTGTATTTTGTTGGCATGTCTGTAGTTTTTTTTCTAATCCACACTTCTTCTCCAGGCTCTTTATGGACTGTCCTCTGCACTTTGGACAAGCAGTCCAAAGCAAAATGTCTCAAAACACACTGGGATGATTTTATTAAACTGTTGTGATGCTTTTGGATGGCACATTGTACTGTTAAAACCCTCATTTTATTCGCTAACGACCCATAATCCAGTTTATCCAGGTGCTAAATATGCTAAAATGGATCTGTGAGTGTTTAAATGTAGGTTAGCAGAGTGTCACAACCTCTTCAATTGATTTCATTGAGGTTTATTTCAGTTATAATGTCCACTTAAATATGAATTAAATTTATGTCTTTCCTTTTGCTATAAATTGTACTGATTCACACTAATATAAAGCAGAAACCAGAACAATTTTTTTTATCTATTCATTAAAATAACTGGCTCCGAGTGGAATCGGGCTGATCTAGTTGAGTTCTCACGGTGGAAGATCACAGATGATTGTAAAATCACAATTTTAAGCCAGCCCTGCAATTTTCCTGGTGAAATTAACATACTGCCGTCCTTCTGCTGAGGGCATGCCAGTCTTCACATTTTCCAGCTGTGTAATATATATTCATCTCGACACCACGTTCCCTAGAAATTTCTGGAAGTTTCCATTTTTACTGGGTAGAATTTTTTTTATTGAGCCTGAAACTTTTGTCCTTAAATACCTTTTAAATTATTTCAGATTTTGTTCTTCTCTCTATAAAACACCTGTCCTCAAAATGTCCCAGAGATGAGAGGTGGGAACAGTACTATTGAACTGTGCCCATGTCACCCATGGGACAGTAAACTTGATTATAACTTTCTCGAAGAAGAAAAAAAGACTCTCCCTAATGCTCCCCATCATGTCCCTCTTAAGCAATCAATGAATTGATTAATTAATCTTGCCAGCACCTGCTTGCATTTGTACATTGATCTTCAGCGCTTATAATGGAAGATTTATTCAATTTCAATTTCAGCTCTGAACTCTTTTGCTGATCGATCACCCACACAGCCCTGGCCTGGGGAACGTCATATTGAGACAGGATGATATGGAGATGGAAATTGATTGAACAAATGAAAGTGTGGAAAGAAAGACATCTAGAGCTCTCATAGCATGTGACCATGGGAATTTGATGCCGCAGAGGGAAAAGCCACCGACTCTCATCCTCCTGTTTTTGGAATTTCTTAGGCACCTTAAGGGATCTGTTCACCCGGAATGATGTCATCATTTACTCTCACTAATGTCATTCCAAACTTTTATGATCTACAAAATAAGAACTTGGAAGAAATCAAAATAAAATCACTATAAATGTGGGTAGTATTTTAGTACTATTTAGGTACTATTTTATCTGCAATTGAAATATTATTATTATTAATATATAAAAAGCATGAATGTCATGCTGTCCAAATAAATGTGCTGGGAAATAAAGTGCTGCATAAAACAACTTTTGATGGTTTAAGAAAACTTGAATAGACTACTTTTATAGTACTTTTTTGCTTTTTATCGTTTGCTTTCATGTGTGCCCCTTTAATTACAAAATAACAGCATACAGAATTTTCTTTTTTGACCAGTGTATTCTTTTTACATTTTTTATGCTTTCCAGATATCTATATGGTCTGTCATACTAAATTCGTTTTTGAGATCTGCTCTTGTTCTGTCCTTTAAATTTTCATTCTTCAAAACTTTTCCCCTCAATCTTGTGCCCTCTTCTTTGCTCTTTCATTTTCTCCATGCGTATATCTATTTTTTTCCTGTCTTTTTTTTTTTTTTGGTCCTTCATCCTCAGCAAGGTCGGGGGAGTTCAGGTCACTCGAGGCAAAGAGATTGATAGACCTGAAGTGCAGGGAAGGAGATGCAAAGAGAGAAAAACCATTACATGATGTGCGTTGTGGGGGCTGAAGGGTCATGACGTTTGAGGCCCTGTTCTTTTTTTCCACCAGCTCAACACTGTAATGGAGCCTTGACCATTTCATACTTTGTATCCCATTTACACAATCTACTGTTGCTATTTTAGCATAGTAATTAACAAATGATGAGATTCCCCATATATATATATATATATATATATATATATATATATATATTACTGGAGCTGAAATGAAAACTACAGTCCTGACCTTTTGAATAGATTGTGCAGGTGAATACAACTGATATATTGGTTGTGATCAGAATAGTAGCTTACTAGAATTCTGCTCTTACACTGCTCCATTGTATAGTATGTGTATTTGATCGCTTTGGTCTTCAGCTTCCTGTATGATAGATGAATGCAGCAATACTGCACCAGTTTCACACTCATTGTTTTGCATTTAATTTTTTACACAAATTGGATTAAAATGCACAAAACATTTCCGACGACAAAGATGATGAAAATGATGATGATTGTTATTATTATAGAAGAAATAGGATTAAGAAAAGATTAAGAAATAATAAAAGATTGTATTGTATTGCTATTGTATTGTAAATAATCTAGTATTAAATAACAATATAACAGTAATTGCAACATTATTTTAATATAATAATAATAAATACAGCATACTGTTATTATTAAATATGATAAGGAAAATACTGTGTAAACAATCTGAGATTAATATAACAACAATGAAAAAACATAATAAAAGAACAATCATTTTACACAATATTGGAGTAAAATGCACAAAACATTTTATTTCCTGCTGCAAATAGAAAGTCTTGTTGAAGATGATGGTTTATTATTGTCGTTGTTATTAAGATTATTAAGAAATGTTTAAGAAAATATTAAGAAATAAGAGGTATTTTATTATTATATCACTATTGTATTGAAAATGTAATATTAAATAATAGAACAATAAATAGAACATTATTATTATTATTATTATTACTATTATTATTATTATTATTATTATTTACTTGTCTATTCAATTTTATGTAAAAATGTTAATTATTTCTAATAAATTATTTTTTATTCTACAATACAATAATATTACAGTAGTATTTATTTTCTGTCTTCACTTTTATGCATTACATGGTCAAGTTTTTATTTTGTGTTTTATACTGAATGTAAAATCAAAGTGAACCTGGCAGGTTTTATGTTGTCAGTGCAAGTTAATCGAATGACATTTCGGCCTTTAATGGACCCTGAATTGTCAGTCAAAGTTATGAAAGAACTGAGATGTTACAGTGTTTTGAATGAGTCGGGCATGCTGTTGTCCTTAAGGCGAGTCCTCTGGTCTAACCTCATTAGCACAATGGAAAAAGAGACATAATGGAGCCCTTTTCTGCGCATAAGGAGGGTGAAAGAGCACCAGACAGTCCGTCGAGCACATTACGATCCTAATGGGGACAATAAAAAATAAACCAAGAGCAATGTTTTGCCTGCTGGCTGTGTGGTTTCGTCCACCATACATCTGAGTGTTCTTGAAAGTGGCCTGCTTATCTACTCTTATTGTTCAGACATTACGTTTCCATCAAATATTTGTGAATTTTCCTTAATTTTGAGTGTTTACACAAGGCCCCCTCCTTCTCAATTGCTCAGCTTTATAAAGTTAAGCCAGACTCAATTAAGGCCTGTTTGATCTTCGCTGGCACATTCTGCACCGCTAGCAATATTAATGAGGCTATTTAGTGTCAGCACCTGTGGAGGGTGGGGCTCTGCCTGGCCAAAATTAGAGACTAATTACAGTTAATTTAGGCTTCCTAACGAGCCAGGTGTGCCAGAGAGCATTGAGAGAGCTTTCAGGTACTTTGCTCTCCCCTACAGATAATGACTGCAGAGACAGAGAGGAAAGACACAGGAAAACATATACGTTGGCAGTGTTTTAGTGTATGCTGGGTGAACTGGAGTAAGAAAAATTGGTAAGTAGCCGAAGTTGCATCCATTTGTAATTACTTCAACAAGCACGTGTGAATGCAAACGTTTTTGTGCGAGCTTCTGTTTTTGCATTTAGCAAGAGAACGGGGGAAATAATCTACTGAAAGAGTTCAGGAGTCATGGGGTCGGGAAGAAGCAAGTGTGTGTGGGAGGGCTTGTATACCTTATTATCGCTACCTGTAGGCTCAGCGCTGGGAAAGTGTTGGCTGTAGATAGACCGGGAAGATTAGATGTAAGAGGTAAGCAGATGCAGGGATTACAGGAATCCCTTGGCCCTCACAGCAGTCATTAAAGCGAAACTAATTATTGAACACCTGCCCCCAGGAGCCGCAACTGCGACTTCTGTCAAGAACTTGGCTAGAGAGAAAGAAAAAAGAGGCTATTTGTGTAAAAGACTGGTGGTAGTATGCAGAGTTATTATCAATAATAATAAAAAAGAAATGGATGCATAACAGTCATAAGCACAAAGCAGTGGAAGCAACCTAGACTCTAGGTCCCTTCCGTGGACCGTGTCATGCATATTGTACACTTATATAGCAAGAGTTATAAAAAATACTGCAGATGCAGTCTAACTGGCTCACTAGACAACCTCTGGGACTGAGACACAAAGGTTTTTATCATTTCATAGGAAACCGGCTTCAACAATCACTGTACTTCCACTATGTTTTCTGATGTTTGCGGTATAAAAGATGGAAAGATTGTTTGAGGCAGTGAGTGGCACTGAAAACTCTTCCTGTTGGAAAATCCAGCTTAAGATGGTACTGTAGCTGTGTTTTAGGACATGGGCTGTTGGGTTCTAGTGGGTCCAAGCTAGATCATATAGCACATTATACAATAAACCACTCACTCGCATATTACACTATTTTTCCAAAGTTTGGGATCTGTAAGACGTTTAAATGTATTTGAAAGAAGTCTCTTATATTCACCAGGGCTGCATTTTTGTGATTAAAAAGTAAAATTGTTAAATTATTACAGTTTAATAAAAAATTAATAAAATAAAAAAAATCAGTTTTATAATTTTGTAATTCTATTGATGGCAAAATAACATTTTCAGCAGCCATTTTGCCAATTGTTACATGATCTTTCAAAAATCATTCTAGTATGCTGATTTGGTGCTCAATAAATATTTACTATTATTATCAATGCTGAAAACTGTGCTGAATGTGGAGCCCAGCACATGACGTACAGATAAAAATATAAGGCTAAATCGTGTGCAAGATTTACTAATTCGTTCCCTCAATGTACTAAAACGTGCACACGATTACTATAGCGTTCACTCGATTTATAAATTGTCCACATGATTTACTAAGTTGTTATGCAATATTAAATAGAGGGAACACAATAGTAATAGTGTGTACGTTTTAGTACATTGGGGGAATGAATTAGTAAATCGTGCACAATTTATTTTTTCTTGCATGTCATGTGCAGGGCTCCGTAGTTGGAATTGTGGAAACCATTTTTTTTTTTTTGGGTAATTTTTAAAAGCATTTACTTCAAATAGAAATATTGTAACATAAAAAAAAAAAAAAAAATGCTTGACCCCAAACCTTTGAATGGTATTGTATGTCACAGAAAAGTAGGTATTCTGACATGGGAACAGAAGTGAGTATAACAGTGAAATCAAATAAATGAATGTGACCCTGAGCAGAACGAGGTTACTGTAAATAAAGCCTCTTTTGTTGGAGTATGATATTGCTGTCCATCTCTAGAGTATTCTATTCCTGTGGCTAGATCAAATTTAGAAAACGGGACACTAAACGCACATTAAGAATGGTGCGATATGTCCAGCAGTGTCATTTTCACCAGGTCTCTGACCGAGTGTGTTTCTGGAACCGTTTCTTCACTTAATCATATTAGAGATTAGTTAGAATGTGCGAGACTTGATCCAAAATCAGCAGTACAGCACATTTCAGAGTACATTTTAGTTCTGGAGATTTAGCTCTTCACTCAGCTGTTCACTGTTGCAAACTCACTTTACTGCTTGGACTGAGATCAGTACTTCATATGAGGAAGGTGGGTGTCAGAACTCTGTCCAGTGATCTCTGATCTCCCGGATTGTTCAGCGGCCTTGTTCTCCGAGGAGTCTCTCCTTGACCTGGAGTTCCTCTGATCTCATTGCTTCTGGCGGCTTTCACTTCCACTGCAGATGTTACAAGTAATAACGCCGTATTAAAGTAGGCTGTTACGAGGTCTCTGAGAGATAAGTATGATGTTTTTGGGGTTTTGCTTTCCTGTATGTTTCTCTGTCTGTTTAGATGCTCTCTTCTCTCACTCACCGTAGATAAACATTTAACTTGGGTCACAGTAAGGATGCAGTATTTTGTGTTGTGTAGTATTCTTTGGCATGGGGAATCTAAAAGCAGCATAATGAGTTACTGAGAGAAATTCATAGGACATTGTGATGAAAATCGGACTATAATCCTGGAATCAAAATTTTATCTATAGACCGTAAGGTGCAGTAAACAATTTTACTTTACGAAATTGTAAGTTTCACAGTTGATAAGGAAAAACTACAAGTAATACTTAATTAAACCATTTTGAGTTTTGTTGTAAAACATACTCCAATAATCAATTTCAATTACAACTTTGAATATGTTTTGTCTTTTAAATGGCATAATCCAAATTGAGGGAGACCATTGCATTTGTATTTCCTTTTGGTTCCTGTCAGTTCTGTTTATTGTAGCATCATAGGAATAAGTTGAAAATAAAGCTGAAGAACTCAAAAGAACTGGGGATACATCTGCAGGTGCTAGGTTGTGTGCACCCAAAACCATAACATAATTTGCTTTTCTTCGTCACCGTCATCAATCAGGATATGAAAAATCTTGATGTGCCTTGTCCTGTGTACTGTAGCCAGACTTTTGACTTGCAACATAAACTCTGGTTCTCAGAAGGACAGCGTGATTTACTGACACCCTTAAAAGATGACACCTTTATGCACGCCGCTGTTTCTTTGAGTGATGTGATGCGTCTCTGAATAGTGAGAAGAGTTATCTGAAAATTGTCAAGTTGTTGGAACCTGTGCTGACATCTATGTAGAAAAAATATCTAAATGCTCAGTTACTCTACAAACTTGTGGCCCTTCGTATCATTCGAATCATCCTTTTTGACTTCTGAACATGAGCCTTCCTTTTATTTTTAAATTAGAATTATTTGCATGTAATTGATGCAACCTTAAGTTTCCTTTTTTCCCTTTATTTAATTTATTGCCTTCACTGGATTGAATTTCTCACTCTGTGGGATTCAAGGTAATTATGTGAGATGTGACAGCCATCCTTTAACAAGCTGTCCACGATGCGGCTGTTGAAAAAAATTAACCACAAGACTACGTTCACTCTATGAATAAAAGCTGGTAATTTGTGAACCCTTGGAAACAGCTGGAAGCATCAAGCAGTATATTGACTACACTTTTGTAAGACTGCAAGACAATTTAAACATTTTGCAGTCTCAAAGATTTTTGGGGGGATATATTAAATCCTTTTCTTTCAGCTCAGGAATAAACATTAATGCACTTGTTTCGATTCCCTGAATAAAACACCAATGATGATTAGCTGGGGTATGCAAGTAAACATGATGTATCTAATTAAAAACTGATGAAGTAAAACAGATCTTAATTTATTCCAGCTTGCTTTTTCTTCCAATTTTGAGCCTCCACTATTAAACAATTAAATATGCGCACGCACACCATGGGGTCAATTCCTTCTTCCATTAGACAGAGATGCATGAAGATGAACATGAATTACAGGATGCCGTCATGGCCAAGGAAAGGAATGATTTGTTCACTGAAACCTTTCTATAAAAAGTATTCCCAATTAGCCTTCTTATGAGAAATAATTTGCTGTTAATTGCCTCTTGACTCAGAATAGAAATTGAAGGGCTAAGATAACCTTTTTTTTTCACTTATGTTTAGAGTTGTGATATGGGTTTAATGTAAATGAGATTGAAAGTATAGGGATGGGTTGATGAGCAGTAATTTGTGTGGTATAACTGACAGATAGCTGATAGAAAGACAGAAAGAAGGTCATTGGTTATTTTAAACTAGTGTGTTGAATTTAACAAATGAGTGTGTGGTAACAGTTGGTAACACTTAGATCTGATTTTCAGGTTAAAGTCATATACTGAAGGTCGTCATCCCGGGCAAGTGTCCTGGGATAGACCGACAGGGTTCTCATTACCTCTGGAGCTCATGCTCCATTATCTCATTCTCTGCTCTCCTGATAGATAGAAAATTAATTAAAACTTGTCTTATTAGCTCTGTGCTACCAGGAGGACTGGGCCAACCTGAATCCACCCCCTCAAGCTCTTTGGGCAACAGGGACACTTACAGATCTTTCCAACCAGTGTTTTGATGAGTGAATAAAGAGGAATGAGAGAAGGAGAGATGAATCAGGACAACACCGCAGGGGATTGAGATAGGAAAGAAGCAGTTAGGACCCTCACCCAGAAATCTGCAAGACCCATACGAAGACTGAAGCCCTGATTCAGACCAAATATACCCCAAAACCCCAAACTAAGAAGCAGGCTGTCTGTTTGAATGTAAGGAGGTTGAGAAAATGACATATGTATTTCAAAAACTCACGTTTTAATCTTCTTCATTGACATATTTAGTATCACCACATCAACCAGTGACCAGGCAGATCGATTTTTTTCTCTCACATTTTTAAAGTCAAATTGCAGCAAATCCAGCATGTCATCTAAACACCTACAAGAGTTTCCTTGAGATGCCATAATCAGCGCTAGGCAAAATTCATAAGGGAGAGTCTGCTAAATCATTCAAATGTAGATGTATACGTGGGAATTTGGACTGATTTAGCCACTCTCACAGAAAGTTCAAGTGGAATTCATGGAAATGGAATTTAATGAATTAAAGTTTAGAGAAATTCAACTGTTACAGTAATAGCATTCTGGGAATAGAGGTATTTGTCCATCACAGTACAAAATTTGTTAAATAAAAATAATTAAATGTGTAATAATTTCTTAATTATTTACGCTTATTATACTTGTAGTATTCTGGTTATTTAGTGATTGATTATTTTATAAATCAGATTAATGTGAAAATCATCTCTCCTCCTTTAAAGTGCAGGATGAAAAGTGGATATTTATTTTGAGAATTGCTAAATATTCCATTCAACAGTGTTATTACATTATTGTGTAGTGCAATTAAATATCCAATATTGAATATGAAACAAAAAGTCTAAATGGCCAATACCCTAAATAGCCATATGCATATATGAAATAAAAATATACAGTATGCATCCATAATCAGTTTGTTGAATATAAATAGTAAAATGTATTTAAAATAATATAGTTATTGCAATTAAATTACTTGGGTTATTTACTTTACTATATTGTTTCATTATTTGATTTAATGTATATGTGAGCGTGTGTGTGTGTATGTGTGTGTGTATATATATATATATATATGTGTATATATATATACACACACATACACACTCGTGATAAACAAATGTAATGTGTTAATTTGTGGAAAAACTGTGAATGTATTTTGTGAAGTAGTCATCATTAACCTCTGAAAAGAGCTAGCTGACACACAAGAGACCAAGAAACTTGTATATGGATGTTATTTTTTTTTTGGGGTGGGGGGGGATTTCTGAGTCTTGACACATTCACTGCGTCCCAGGAGTTTACCTTCATCCTAAGCTATGTGACTGGCTTTTGTCAAACACTCTCTTACTGCCCTGTCACTATGGGTCTCACTTCCTTTCTTTATCTGTGTCCCCTCCATCCCATCATCCCTCTGGTGTTGCGTCTCATGATGTAACCCCAGCACCAGACTCCACCGGAGTGTCATGAACTCAACTGACTCCGTAAAGAGCAAGTGATCCTCTCCAGCCTCTGAGAGCCTCCAGTGTCAGGCCTGATGGGACTTTGAAGGACAACCCCATCTAAGTTCGAACCTCTTGAGTGTGTGGAAAGTGTCACAAGCAGGACCCAGAGACCTTGTTTGTATAGGAGCGCAACGCATGGGTTTATTCCCAATTCTAGATTTGAACTGACTTGAATTGATCATAGGACTCCTCAAATGTTTTGAAAGTGTGTGCTTTAGTCCCGCAGGTGTCAAAACATTGTGTGTCAGGTTCAGGTACTTCTATATTCCGTGTCTTCTAACATATGTCGGTGAAATTCAGCCATGGCCAGATTGATACATCACACAGCCGATCTTTGACACTCTGGCAGCTGCTACTGTATCCGTTCTGCTCGTCTCCCTGCAAGCGCTAAGTGGATCCGATGCAATTAGGCTTCCCTCATCGTTCATGTTCTTCTTTGTTCTTTATGGTCCTTGTTAACAAGCTTGAGAAATTGGCAAATAATCTGTTGTCATTTTTTGCTTTCCTTTTTAATTTGTCTGAGATTAAAAACTTGGCGTAAAGCAGCTATCGAGCAAACGAACGCTTCTGTTCGCTACAAACAGGCGCAGCGCTGACAATTAGTGCTTTCATTTCATATTCCATTTCATTCCATCTGTCAAGTGCATGTGTGCGAGTGACTATTTTGCATCTTGGAATGTGGAGGTGAACTCAGATACAGCAATCACAGTCCAATGAGTCCAAACTGCCTCCAGAGGCCCAGAGAGGACAAGGCCTGCCAGAACAACCTAAATTCAGAAGAAGAAAAGGAAAAAACTAAAGAGGAAAGAAGAAAAAAGAAAAGTGAAGGCCTCTGAAAGTTGTTCTACTAATAGGAAAAGATGATTGACATCAGCCTGAATAAGCTGACAGTCCATAAAGGTCATATTAATAATGACAGCTGGGGAGAGAAAAAGAAAACGAGGCATGTGATGAGGGAAATGTGCACAGGAAAAGTGTGCAGTCAACAAATCTACCTTGTGTGGAGGGTGATGATGCACATTTTTAAGATTTATTTTATGAGTGGAGTTTTAATAGACGTGTATGTGGATACACAGCATATAGAATGACACAAACTGTTCCGTCAGTTAATGTTTGTTTGTGGGTGGGTGCATTTTAACACCCCTGCATCTTTATTTTTATGTCTTTATTTTGGACCCCACCCTCTCCCTTTCTCTCCTCTACTTTCTTTCTAAATGAACTCAATCTTAGTGGGCTTTAAATGTGCTTGAGAGTTTTGACAGTGCTTATAAGCATAAAGCAAATAAAGCCTCAGTCCTCCCACTCTCTCAAACTTCTCAGCTTCTTCTACATCTCTCATAACATCTTTTCTTCTTTTTTTTTTTTTGCTTCTTATTTCTTGCGATTACCCCTCAAAATTCACTTATTAGTGTTGGGAAAGAGTGGAGTTGGGCATTTTTGTCATTTTCAACTCACAGACTATTTCAAATCTACCTGCAGTCATTTTGTACAAGTTAAAATATAAAAAAATACAGTGCATGTATATGTTTGTGTGTGTGATTTGTGTGTATATATATATATATATATATATATGTTTAATGAATATAAAATAATTTTAGCATACATATTAGTACAAATACAATTGTATGTGTGTGTGCATGTTTTTGTGACATAAATTAATAAATAAAACCTCAGCAGCAAAACCAGGAAAAGACATGGGAAGTTTTATTCATTTATGTGAATCAGGTTTTTTTTATTTATTTGTTTCAGTTCATCAGTCAACGCTTTATTTACTTCATTGCTTTTTTTTTTTTACATATATATGAAGGTAAATATAGATTAAATAAATACATGTATTTGTAAATTAAATGAGATGTATTAGTAGTGTAGCAGACTTCCTTAACAAGAAAAATGTCTAATTTAAAGAAGCCAAATAATGTACATACATATACAGTAGGTGAATGTGAATTGCTATGGCGAATTTCAGGACATTGTATCTGCAGCTCTCAGTTGATTTAGAATCGTTTCAGTCCTCTGTATGTATGTGAGTGCAGACACAATCCTACGTGCTGCAGTCCTCTCTTGCTGCTGTGGAGGTTTTGTAAATGTTTCATTGTTTGAGAAAATCCCATTTCAACCAATTGCTTTCTGTTTGTCACCACCTCTGGATGAAAGCAGCTCTGCACATAATGCTTTAGTGATGGTCCAGGCTGAAGCAGAATGAACACATATCATTAATCCATGGTGCTGTTAGGGGCTGATGTGTAATACACAATCCTGTTTGATGCTGAATCAATGGCTATAGTGATAGAACAGGCCAAACGGCCATCAATTCAGCTTCATATTCTCAGAAAAGATGAATATGAGATTCACTTGGATCATCTTCCTGGAATCTGTGTAAACAGTTTTGGTTGTGTGTGTGTGGTATGTGAGTGTGTGTTTACATGAGACAGACTGTCATGTTGCGATTTTTGCAGCATATCATATAAAACATATTTGAAAATACTTTTTGTAAAGGCATTTTCAGATTTCTGAACAAAGCATTCTTTGACTTTTTCAGTTAATCAATTTAATAAGTTTACAATTATTTGTTTACTAAGTCTGGTTTATGATTAAATCTTCCTTTGAAGTAGGATCTTTTTAAATAATCGGTTGATTTAGTTCATTTTAATTCCTTAAATAATTTGTTCATGAAGTAGCAATGTCCGGTTTATGAATAAATTATTTTCAGTAGTTGATTAACTAAAAAATGGCAATTTCTGTAAGGTAACAATGATTAGTTGAATAATTTGCCCATTTAACATATAATTTGCAACATCGTCTTTTAACTAAGAACAATGTCTGATTTATGATCAAATTCTCAAATGTTTTTAGTGAATCATTTTATAAAGTTCACAGTGAATCTTTAGTGAATCAGTTGCATTTCAAATAGCACATGCAAATGAACATCACTAACAAGTGAAAGAAATTTATTCCTAGAGCACTCTTTTTTTTTTTTTTTTTGGGCAATATACCAGAGGGTTCTTAGAAGCATTTTAATTTTTTCTGTTGACATTTTACATTATAATTTTTCTCTTGTAAAAAAGAGGCCTGTCAAAGTGGCTTCCGACTGACGCTTACAGAGATCTAACATTTGTGTGCTTAGCATTAAGCCAAATGCTGTAATAAAATCTTTTAGACAGGCAGACGCCTAAATAGTTTCTCACATTGTAGTTCCTTTGACTATCAGTAACTGCAAATCAATTAGCTCCTCACTAACTTCCCCACATCAGAGCCTGGAGTTTATCAAGAAGTGAGAAGCTGTCTCTCCAAATGAGCTGGATCCTTTTAGCATGCAATTAGCGTTCAATCACACAACCAGTGATTAAGACTTTTGCTGATGTATAATTTCGTAAAAGAATGTATGACTGAACAACAGGACCTGTCAGGTGGCTAATAGCAGCTCATCTCACATCTTATATCTTACACAGATCTGTGTGTGTTAAATGTGTTAAAATTTTAGTGCAATTGAATGCAGTTATGGGTATGTCCACATGATTATCAAAAGATTTAGGTAAAAAAAAAGTAATAACGTTTTGCATGAGGCAAGGCAAGTTTATTTATATAGCTAATTCCGTACACAATGGTAATTCAAAGTGCTTTACATAAAAGAAAGTAAAATAATAATGAAGAAAAATAATAACAAGACTTATTTAAAATGAATTTACAGTTAGAAAATGATTTTACATAAAATAAAAATAAACAGTGAAAATGTAGTGCAATCAGTTCAGACATTGCACAGTGCTCATTCAATAAATGCACAGCTAAACAGATAAGTTTTGAGTTTAGATTTACATGTGACCAGGGGCGTAGCAGCCATTTTAAAAGTGGGGGGGACAGCTGTATGGTGATTTGACCCAAAGCTGATGTTCATAATAAATTCTAAATAGAATACCAATGGGCATTTTACTTTTTCAAATTTGGGAACATGACATGATAGCTTACAGGAACCTATTTTTGTTAAATCATACTCAAAATTTAAAAATACTGCAGGACTTTGAGACCAATGGGAGACCATCTATAATTTTTTTTTATTTTTTATGAAATAAAGATATTTTATGATATTTACAATATTTCAGTTGCACTACATTTGAACAATAACTTTTCTTTTTAACAGTTGGACAAAAATAGGTGTTAAATGAGTATACAGATTACATCTACAGTAATTTTATACAACATACATTTTATGAAAAATATGAGACAGATAATCTGTGAAAAAATCAAGCTCCTCCGGCTCCTCCCAGTGGTCCTGTTGCCATTTGCAGAAATACATCACTCCCGATAAAAAATAACCAATCAGAGCTGCGGTCCGTAACTTTGTTTGTGTTCAAAATGTAGAAAAATTTATATAATAAGCGAGTACACCATGAATCCATTTTCCAAACCGTGTTTTTGGCTTGTCCTGAATCACTAGGGTGCACCTATAATAAGTGTTTATATTCGGACTATTTTAGATTGCTTCGGGGATACCGCGGCGGAGTAACCCAGTGTGATTCTTCATAGACATAAACAGAGAGAAGTAGTTCCGGCTACGATGTTCTTCCGCAAGACGCAAGCAGTTCTGTTTATTAACCACTAGAGCCTCAAAAGTTCCCTACCGCAGCTTTAAGATAGTCAATCTGCTTTTTTTTATACAAATCTCACCTGTACACTTTCTGGAGAGGTTGAGCAACTGCCCCCTCTCTCTGCCAGTGACGTCACAGCCTGCCTTTCCTACAGACCAGTTAGGACATAAAGTAACAGTTATGAATTAAAAGAATAAAATTTGCTAAAGTATGTTAAGATATTCGTTGTAAAACAAATATGATTTATTGTGAAATGATAATTTTACTCCGCGAGCAGCACGTAGACAAACAAAAGACAGCAGAAACCAATAATATTGTTACGTCTTATTTAGCAGACGCTTTTATCCAAAGCGACAATTAGGAGAGCATTTAACACACTGAATCCGGCGCGACGTGACGAGGTCCATACGGGTTAAATCATAACATGAAAACTTTATCGCGCGATTCGTGTCATCGCGACATACTGTAACATACTTACAGTGTGTGTTTGAAAAAAGGATGTAATCGTCCTTTGCTTTTTCTTGGGGTGCATTTTATCCCAGACGGCCTAATAGCAAAGTGAACAAACGAACGAACGAAAATTCAGAAGATCAACAAGAGATTTGAAGCTCATAGCAGACGCGCCCAGGAGATGATTCACTCTGTGATTGGCTGAATGTTACTTCACTCAAATCTAAGTAACAAATCAGAGAACACTACAGGAAATATTCACGCTGGATCCTAAAAAAAAAAAAAAATTAGCAGGGGTCAGAATCACCTGTTTCTAAAAGTGCGGGGGACGTGTCCCCCCCGTCCCCCCCGGTTGCTACGCCCCTGCATGTGACTAGTGTTTTAGCACATCTGATCTCTTCTGGAAGCTGATTCCAACTGCGGGCAGCACCGTAACTAAAGGCAGACTCCCCTTGTTTTGTGTGAACCCTTGGTATTTCTAACTGACTCGATCATAATGATCTGAGTGGTCTGTTAAGCTTATATTCAGTGAACATATCTGAACTATATTTCTGGCCTAGGTCATTTAGTGACTTATATACGAGTAAAAGTACTTTAAAATCAATCCTAAATGTAACTGGAAGCCAGTGTAAGGACCTGAGGACTGGTGTGATATGCTCAGATTTTCTGGTTCTAGTCAGAATCCTGGCAGCAGCGTTCTGGATGAGCTGCAGCTGTCTAATTGTCTTTTTGGGAGGGCCAGTGAGGAGCCCATTACAATAGTCCACCCTGCTGGTGATAAAGGCATGAACAAGTTTCTCCAAGTCTTGGCTGGAAACAAAACATCTAATTCTTGCAATTTATTTTAAATGATAGTATGCTGATTTAGTTACTGCTTTGACATGACTACTGAAACTAAGGTCTGTCTCCAGAATCACACCAAGATTCCTGACTTGATTTTTAGTTGTTTGACCCCTAAGTCAAGGTATGCATTCACCTTGAAAACTTCATGTTTGTTTCCAAATGCAATGACTTCAGTTTCTTCTTTGTTTAACTGAAGAAAGTTCTGGCACATCCAACTATTAATTTCATCAATGCATTGGCAGAGGGAGTCAATTTGGAGATAAGGCTAGGTAAATCTGGGTATCATCAGCATAGCTGTGATAGGCAATTTGGTTCTTTCTCATTATTTGACTCAGTGGAAGCATATACAGGCTAAACAAGAGCGGTGCAAGAATTGACCCTTGTGGGACTCCGCATGTCATGGACGTCCACTTAGACTTATGCTCTCCTAGACTCACATAATAGCCTCTCCCTTCTAAGTATGACCTGAACCATTTGAGTACCATCCCAGAAAGCCCGACCCAGTTTTCCAGTCTCTCTAGTAGTATGTTATGATCGACAGTGTCAAATGCAGCACTGAGATCTAGCAATTCCAGCACCGATATTTTGCCAGAGTCACAATTTAAGCGAATATCATTTATTATCTTAATGAGTGCTGTCTCTGTGCTGTGATGTGGTCGAAAACCAGATTGAAAATTGTCCAGGTATCCTTTTTAGTTTAAGTATTTGTTCAGCTGATTAAAAACTACCTTTTCTATAATTTTGCCTATAAAAGGAAGATTAGATTTTGGTCAAAAATTGCTCAAAATGGTGTTATCAAGATTGCTCTTTTTCAGGAGGGGCTTAACAACTGCAGTTTTTAAGGAGTTTGGAAATGTCCCAGAAAGAAGTGAGGCGTTCACCACTTCTAAAAGATCTGCTTCTAAGCAGTTAAGCACAACGTTAAAAAAAGATGTGGGAAGTGTGTCAAGATGGCAGGTTGACGATTTTAGGTGCTGCACTATGTCTTCCAGAATTTTGCTTTCAATTGTTTCAAAAATAGACATTGTATCTTTTTGATATTGTGGCCTAATCTGTCTGACCTCTGCATTACTTGTGGATGTGCTAATCGCCTTCCTGATATTGATGATCTTTTCAGAAAAGAAGTATGCAAACTCCATTGCATTTGCTGTCTGAGAGCATTTCACTGGGAACCTGACTTGGGGGGTTTGTCAGTCTCTCAGTAGTGGCAAAAAGAGTATGGGTGTTATTGAAGTTACTGTTTATAAGGTTTGAAAAAAAATTCTGTCTGTCGTTTTTTTGTTGTTGATATCTGCGGGCTTGCAGCAAATGAATGAGAGAGTTTAGTCCCAGCATACACCAATTCCTCCATTTTCTGTGAAAAGCAAAGAAGTGGAGATGCTGGAGAAAGGGATAATGTGTCTGGTGAGATGGACTGTGTCTCATGTGTTTTATGTTGTCCTGGTTTCCTTGGTTGTTTTCCAGAAAGTCATCCCTGGGTGCTGAATCTTGTGGCTGTTTTGATACATCACAGTCAGTCTGTGAGGAGCTCTGTGGGTAGGGCTTAACCGGGATACTGTCTATCAGCAGTGTTCGTTTTGGCTGCATGGTGTTATCAGTGTCCTTGTGGGATATGTCAGCCACATGATGACTCGGAACCGTTGTGTGTGTGCTGAATGGATTGACACACTGCTGAAGGATGACGGAGGGAAAAGTAGATACTTTCCTTTAACACTCTAGCACCAAGTTTGTTTGGGTGGAGGCCATCTGGTTTAAACAATTGTCTATGGCCCCAGAAAAGATTGAGCCAAAATATTCAAAATAAGGTTTGCAGTTTTTCTATCTTATGATTAAATACTGATGACTGTTTGTTAGACTATAGTTTTGTGGTGATGTACATTTTCTAAATTTTCTAAAAATCACTTATATATACTTAATAGCAACCATGCCATTCGAGCTTGGATTTGATTTGGATTTTTTACAGTGTAGTGTGTTTACATAAGGTTGAGAAGTGTACGTTATGTGTACATTTTCAATTGAGTGCTCAAAATATAAAGTTTTGAAAGGGAGGGGTTTGCTCCGAACTTGCTTGTAATTTCCTAGTCATTGGCAAAAGACTCTATTATTAAATGTATATTCTGAGACAATTACAATGTTTTCTTACCTTAGGTACATTTAAACTTGTTGTAGGGGACTCCAGCACAATATTAGGACACTTTAAAAAACCATATGACCTGCTCTTTAATAAAATAAACTTTTAAATGTATTGTATTTAATACAGGGAGTTCTATTTTAATGTTTGGATTAGATGTCAGTCACAGTGCTTCATGTGCATTTCATTTCCTCACACAAAATACACTACTGAACATTTGATATTTTTTCAGATTTTCTTGCAAGTTCTTTGCTTAAAATAAACATTTTTAATTGGTCTCAGAGCTGCTTGGTTTGGCTAAAACTCTTTGCTGAAAGACACTCGTTTTGATAACGATAATACTCTGGATGTTGACTGGTCTTGAGCGTGTGATCTTCTTTCCCTGAGGTGACCTCATTCCACTGTAACACTTGTCAAACATGACATACAATTATGTTGTAATGCATCTTTTCCCTTTCCCTCTCTCTCGTGCTTTTTTCTTTTTCTGTGGTGTTTGCCTGTAAGACAGGCGGGCAAATGGCAAAACTAATTGAGAAGGTGGAAATTAAACGGGCTACAGAGAGCTGTCAAAGAGCCCTTAAATTAGGCCTGTGTTTATTACCCCCGGCAACGGGAAGACACCTTCTCTTGTTGTGTTGGACGGACACACACACACACTCATACACACACACACACACACACACACACACACACACACACACAGTGTCTGAAGGCAAAATAAATAGCAGACAGCTGGAAAAAGAGTAGTTTCGGGCTGAATTCACATTGTGTGTGTGTGTGTGTGTGTGTGTAGCCTAATTGTGTCATGCCTGTGTGGGTGTTTCTAGAGTATTACAGTAAATATCATGCTGTTTTTTTATGCTCTCACTCAGTCTCTGTATAGTATAGCTCAGATTAATTGGATATAATTGGTACAATTAGAAACAAACTGGAATTTCATATTATTAGTTGTTATAATGTGTTGTTATCTTGATGTGTGGAGCTGTGTATTATTCTACATTACTGACACGGTCTATTACATTTTACTGTACTGTATATATAAAATATTAAAATAGATTTCAAAATATTTTTTTTATTGATATACGTATTTTATAAGCCTAGTAAGAAGTTTATAGTAATATGAACTAATATAATATAGTCTTTATGGATTAAATTGATTAAGTATGAGAGTAAAGACATGTGTAAAAAGTAAAATGTACTCATCCTCAGGCCATCCAAGAGACGACTTTGTCTCTTTGCCAGAAAAGATTTCACTTGCTCATCAATGGATCCTATTGGAGCAAATGGGTGCCGTCAGAACAAGAGATCAAACAGCTGATAAAAAAAAAAAAAACACAATGTAGGTAAGTTTTCAGCAAAAATTTTGGGTGAGCTATTACTTTAACTAGCTCAACTATTGTCAACTAATGTGTGTCAGTATATGTCCATTTATTCTGTATGTATAGGCCCGTCGAGAGCCTATTTCTAAGCTCTTATGATCTCTTTCTCACACTCACACTCACACACACACGCACACTCCTCTCTCTGATAAGGTCCATTAGGATGTCTCTCATGATACCTGCACTCCCCTTTTATAGATGACCTCACACAAATATTAATTTACTATAACATTAACAACATCTTTTTTTTCACAGATATAATTAGCAGCACAACGGTTTTAAGCATTAAAAATGTTAAGAAATGTTTCTTGAGCAGCAAATCATCATAATAGAAGGATTTCTGAAGGATCATGTCACACTAAAGACTGAATCTATGATTCTGAAAATTCTGTTATTTTTCTAGTAATTAATACTAATTGTAATGATTTATCTAATGATAATTAAGATTTTTGTTTCACAGAACTGTAATCCCCTACAGGTGTAGTACAACATGAAGGTGCATAAATAATGAAAGAATATTCATTTTTGGATGAACTATACCATTAAGTGTCCAAATGTTCTTGGTGGGACACTGCACCTCGCCGCATCACTGCAAGCTAATGTGCTGATATTTTTATTACCCCCACTAATCACATACAGTATTTATAGATTATATTTAGCAAAAGTTCAAAACATCCAGCAGTGAGTCTGACAGAGAAACAAAAAAGCTCAAGGAAAAATAATGAACCGAGACACAGTGACAGGCGGAGACGGAACTGAGTCATTCTTTGCGCTTCATTCACCTGTTCCCACAGTGTGAGGCTGAATTAATGACTGAACAACCCCTCCATAAGTGAAATGAGGCGTGGTGAGGGATGAGATGATTGGGGTGGGGGCTGTGTCTTGAACGAGGGCTTGCTTATCAAATATGCACAGGATTATTACAGTATCTCAGACTGGCACATTGGAGAAATCATTGTAATACAGTGTGGGTGAGGGGAGGGGGATATTAGACCTATTCATTTCCTGCTTTACATTAGTGCCAGACTGTAAACTGCATGTTTTCTGCACAAATGCTCCTCATTATTGCCACAGCCAATCACAGGAGGCCGATGATGTTGTTTATCCTGAGCAAACTTTAAAAGAGAAACAATGCTTGAATCTGCTAGCTCCATTTGCGTTTGTTGAAAACCATGTGGCATGCATGAGTGCACAGAAGAAGAGAAACCAATGGAAAGAGAGAGTGCAAGGATGAAAGAGGGATGTTGATTTCCCTGTGGGACGCAGCTGGTGTGCTGTTAAAGGAATAACACAAAAATGAAAACTCTGTCATCATTTACTCCACCTCATGTTGTTCCAAAACTGTATGACTTTCTTTCTTCTGTGAACCACAATAGCAGATATTGTGAAGAATTTTTGTGTTCATACAATAGAAGTCAGGGGGGTCCAAAACAATTCTGACTTCAATGAGTTTTAAATGTATGGACAGAAAAACACTGATGCATTTTTCTAAATTTCTTCTTTTATTTTCTATAGAAGAAAGGAAGTCATAGTGGTCTGAAATGACATGTGGGTGAGTTATCATCTTTATCCTCTCTCTGTGTGTCTTCCTTCCTTTCTCCATTTACATTTCTACAGACTGCCAGATTGAGCTTAAACCCAAAGGAACACTCAAATTCCCTCATGCACACATGCATAGTGGGGTGTCAAAAGCAGCTGCAACCTTGAAATGGTTGGATTTGACAAACAGTGTGTGTCTGAGAAAGCGGAAAGAGAGCATGGGGATCTTCAAACATAGGTTTTACAGAAGAACTGTCAAGTTCCAGGTTAACCGAGCAAAGACAGGAAGTGAAATAAGACAGTTATATAGCAAACTTTTTCCATTATGTTCTTTTTAAAGCATTAGAAGCACAGTCTTAGTTAATCAAATATCTGGAAAAAAAAATCTTATAATCTAAAATATTTAACCTAACCTATACTCTTTAAATATTTATATTTGAAGTTAATTTATTTTATTGCAGTTTAGGTCATTTTTGTCATTTAACTTAAAAAAAAAAAAAATCCTTGGCAACTAAGTAAAATACAGAAATCTGTTCATCTTATTTTTTTGTTTTGTTTTATTTTATTTAAGCTTTATTTCAATTACTGAAAACTGTTTTAGTTATACTTAAAAGTTAAAAGGTATAACAATGAATTTCTTCAAATTTGGATACCCAAGAACACTTAAAAAAAACTTTCACTATGAAATTCTTCCATACATAATTAATAGAAGACAAAACCACTCATATAATATTTAAATTTGAGTGTCTGGTTTTGATGATTAACAGTTTATGAATGTTAAATTTTAGACTCTAGTTTGTACCTTGTTTGTGGAAAGAACCAAAACAGCTAAGCTGCTGGGTGGCAGAACAAAGGCAGGAAATGTGGATATATCTTGTCTAAACTGATTAGTGTTCAAGTAAATGTCCAATTAATCTGCTTTGTGATAAGTGTGTGCTTTTCAGCATGAAATATGCATGAGTGATCCATCACACTAGTGTTTAAAGATTCTTTTCATCTTCCACCCTGAGGATAAGTGTCCGACTGGAACGTGTGTGTTTTGATGAGCCCCCTCTATCTGAAAGCCCTTCCTGTGCTACTCTCTCGGAGATTCAACATAGGAATTGGCTGTTGAGATAGAAAAACACATGCAATCAATTTCTTTCATTTCTTCTCAGTCCTTCATCTCGCAAACATTTTCCTTAGAGCGCAGCTCACATGCAGTCCTTCGGAAGGATTCAGTAGATGGTCCTCTCATTCAGACCGCACGAGGAACGACATGCCAGAGAGTCTGCCTGTGGGTAACATAATCACGGTTTAGTTCAATGCCATTTCCTGTCCTGTAAACAGACAGATTAAGCCAAAAAACATTCTATGCAATTATGCAAATACAGAAAAGAGAATGTTTTGCATTAGACATTTAATAACTGTCTCCAAGTGAATTGGAATTTAAAAGGCATTCTGAATTTTGGAAATTCTGGTGCCCAACCTAATAAAGAAGTTTATAATTGTTATGTTCATGGACTGTCTGTTTCCTTATTTGGTCTTTTTCCTGTTTTTGTTTAGTTAATTGATTGATCCCCACCTGTCTCCGGTTCCCTCATTACCTTCTGTGCGCTCAAATACCCTGTCTGTTCAGTTCTTCCTCGTCCGTGATTATTTGTAAGTTATTGTGATAACCCTATAATATTTGTAAGTTAAGGTATTGATGTTAATGTGTTATATATTGTCTGTTATTCTCCTTCTAACTCCTCATTTGATCAAGATCCTCCTCGAGCACTTTATTCCTACGTTAGCACGCACCCTAACTGTAACAATAATACCCAGAGATAGCAATTAGTTAGCATTCCCATTCATCTCATTCACTTCATCTCAATCATCGTTTTTTTTTTTTTTAAGTTGGCAGGCACAGGTTGGCACAGTCAAACACATGAGATAGGAATATTGTACCAGTGTTTAAGCATTTCAGTGCATGGTTGAGTTTTAACTGAAATTATTATGCAGACAATATATTTGAAACAAAACCTTTTGGAAAAGGATGTGAAATATAGGTAGTCTAGATTTTTTTGTGTACTGTACTGGATTATTCTCAGATAACATTGGCTGTTAAAGAGCCTACAGCACCTCTCTCTTTTTTTGGAGTGCAGAAACCGCCACCTGAGTTTTAAATACACTCTGCGTGGGGGGAAAGATAGAAAACTGGCTAGGGAGGGCAGCTTGTCGATTCTTCATTCTCGGGCCATAAAGTTCCCTCAGGAAAAGTTTCCCAGCAGAAAGTTAGACAAATTGCATATGATTGCAATGACTCAGCTAGACAATAAGGAAAGAAAAGCGTAAAGCGTCTGAATGATTGTCCGAATTTCCATAGATTTTCATTTTCCTTTGTCATCTTTCTGTTTTCTCAGCAGTTGCTGTTCACCGGGAGTGAAAAAAAGATCTGCTTTAGTTGCACTTTCAGTGACTGGACAATAAAGTGTTTGTCATGAAGGAAACGGCTTTTGTCTTTAATGCAGATGTACAGTATCAACCGTATCTAGAACGAGCTGTGGTGGAATGAGGTGGGAAATTGAATGCATCATGCAACTCTCTTTTTTCCACATTGCATTATGAACCAATATGACAAGAGATGCCTGAAACCTCCAAATTATTTCTGTGATTCTGTGAAGTCTGTAAAAAAAAATTCTCTTTTATACCAACAGCTAAACTAGTTTACTCTAATAACAAGGTGATACATAAATTGCAGAGTGTGAAAACAGAAAAAAATAGACACATACATCAAGTCTAATAAAACTAAAACAAAGCACCCCAACAAAAGGTTCTCTTAAGCCTTGCATTTTAATATATGAATATAAAAAGTATTGTAATGGTATATTAATCAAATTAAAAATCCTGTTAAAATTTATCAAATGCATTTTTTTGTTTGGCACTTTTCACTATATTCTTTTTTTCACTATAATCTAAAGTAAAATAAAATTATATAGAATTCTTTTTTTTTCTTTTTGTTATTCTTTTTGAAATACAATATTAGAAATAAAATGTAAATGTTAATTAATTTACTTTTTTCTTTTTAATGATATGTTTATGTATGCATCATAAAAATGATTTTTTTTTTTTTTTTTTATAAATACACACTACACACACATATAGTGACTTGGGATTTTTTGTGAGCACAACAGATATTGATTTTCTGTAGCTTTTGTGTATTTAGAGATTAACTGTACTTTATTCACAGAATAAAGGATGAGGGGGTTGAGGGGGCATTGAACAAGAGGTTAAAGGTTTAGCAGACGATAAACAGCTAGGTCATAGTTGAAGGTATGGATTGGATAAAAGGACAGAGAAAACATTTCTTCAAAAACTTGCAAATGAACATGCTTGATCTTAAATATTCATAAAGTTGCATTTATCCTTTTTATGTGCAAAAGGGAATTGGAGAGAACTAGAGGAGAAGAAGCTAGAGAAAGAAGGATGGGGGAAACACTGGGCTGTTCGCCGTGAATACATGCTGATTTCAGGCACAATTATGACATGATGAAAGCTGAGACTTGGAAATGAGACACCTTTCTTTGTTAGTCTCTTTTGAGCACCCCTTCACCTCCTTGCCCCCCCCCCATCTCTTTTTCTCCTTTCAGGTCGAGTGGACATGCTGTAGGAGACAGGTGCCAATGAGCCCAGAAGTAAACAAGAATTAAAACAAAATAAACAAGACTTAATCAGCTGTGTTGACCAGTTACGAGGACAAATGTTGGCTTGCAAAAAGAAAGTTTGGAAATTCAGTGTTTTAAAATGAATTATGTTTACTAACTCTCTGTTCATACAGTTTTGTTCAACAGCAGCTTGTTTTACAGTATATTTAATCATTTAACAGACATACTCTGCTAAATCTTGAAAATGTAATGGGAGTCAGTTCATCACTCTCGTTTATACAGTAACTGAACTGTGTGTGAACATACAGTAGCTATTGTTTATGAGAGCAGTTTCTGAACTGTTGGCAGGAATCGAGCGGGCCATGCCTGGAGGTGTCAATGCCAAGATGAAGGTTCAGTGAGGGGGAACAGTAGACAGGAAGAGGGGATTTCGAAAAGGCAAGTCTAGGAACGTAGGGCTCAGTGGGGATATTGGGGAGAATTAGTTACACCTGCTTCCCTAATCTCCTCTAACCAGAGTTTACCATGAACACCTACTGGAGGAGAAACAGAACTAGAGGGATGCAAATCTATAATGGATTGGAGCCAAACTTAGTAAGCCTTTGATATCAGAGAAACTATGTACAAAATGAATGAAGCACAAGTTTCTTGGAGCTCTTTGTCTTGAAGACAAAATAGATATGGATATAAATCCATCTCAAATCCATATAACTTTTTTTTTTTGACACCCATTCACATTACCTTTTTTTCATGAGAAAGGACCCTAAGACATTGTCTCATTGACTTCAAAACAGGTTTCAAAACCTATGTTACCTTATTCATAGTTTGATGAGGTTTATATAGTGTCCTCCTCAATCCCCTGCTCATAAGGAATCTTGCGAGAAAAATCTAAGAAAAAAAATCAATGCTTAAATCATAACTGAGAACTCCACTGATTTTCGGAGCTATAAAAGATCAACCACTGAGAAATAAAACTTTCCTCTAGGCTGATTCATTGGTGGATGTCTTCATTGCCTCATTCTCCCTTACCGAATAATCCTCCTCCTCAACACTCTTTGTCTAGATTACATAAAGCCACCTGTGTTTATGACAGCAGGATGAAAACATTGTTATTATACAACATGTCCACAGACAAGAGCTGTGTGTTCATAGCTTCTTTGTGTTGTCAGCTACTATATAAATGATTCAGGCAGAGATCCCTCAGGTCTTACCTGATCAGATTTGAGAAATAATATTCCTTGTATTCCATATTTCTTCATCTCAGCAATGAATGCGAGGACCTCTCCTAATCCCATCACAGGAGCTTCATCTCACGATTATAATAGCAAGGGAGCAGATTAGTGTATTGTCGTATTGCAATTTCTCTTTCTCTTCTATTCTTCATCACACGCTATTTTAAAAAAGCATAATTGTTTTTTTGTTGTAGTTATTTATTTATAGTTTAGCTGAGGCACGAAATTCAGACTGTAGAAAGACAGAAAGAGATATAAAAAATAGGCAATCCCACAATCCATTGCAAAAAGCTCTGTGGAAAATCCAAAGTGGTGCTTAATTGTGAAAAAGCAGCAGATGTTACTTATTACATAAATAATAGAGTTAACAAAAATACACTGAATGCAATCTGAATGTAAATTTTTCAGATACTTAATTGCATGTTTATTGCAATTAAATCAAATATATATATGCTTTTGACTTTTGGACTCAAATGAATCTTTATGTGTAATTTCGTAATTACTTTTATTATCTTAGGTACACAGTTAAAGTTTGCTGCCAAATATGCCATGATAAACAAAAATATACATTAATGTAATTTTTATAGAAACTTTTCTATGTAATACATGTACCGTATTTTCCAGACTATAAGTCGCACTTTTTTTCATAGTTTGGCTGGTCCTGCGACTTATTTATCAAAATTAATTTGACATGAACCAAGAGAAATGAACCAAGAGAAAACATTACCGTCTACGGCCGCGAGAGGGCACACTATGCTGCTCAGTTCTCCTGTAGTCTACACTGAGCAGCATAGAGCGCCCTCTCGCGGCTATAGACGGTAATGTTTTCTCTTGGTTCTAAATAAATTCGACTTATAGTCAAGTGCGACTTTTATGTTTTTTTCCTCATCATGACCAGGTGGCAGGGTTTCATATTTTTATGAAGCACCCCTGGGTGCTGCCATTGGCTAGCGGACCCCCACCTGCTGTTA
Organism: Carassius auratus; assembly: GCF_003368295.1. Classification (NCBI taxonomy): domain Eukaryota; kingdom Metazoa; phylum Chordata; class Actinopteri; order Cypriniformes; family Cyprinidae; genus Carassius; species Carassius auratus. The sequence goes on from NC_039286.1 coordinate 7,098,159, forward strand.
GCATTCCATTGACTTCCATTCATTTTGGCATCACTTTGACAGCAAATAACTTTACATTTGAGGTGTTTAAAGACTCCATTTGTCCATTAATTATTTATAAAGGAACACAAAAATGTATAAAAGGCTCCATTACATTGTATCTTACGTTGTGACCCAATAGAAGCAGTTTTTGTTAAAAATATGCTAACGATTGCGTCATAACCAGCGACTCTCTTTCACACAGTAGAGAAATTACCGTATGGACATGAGGAGAAGCTCGCAGGCAATCTTTTACTGTTTATGAGGCTATCGGGGGGACATGGAGGCATAAAGTCAATGGATATAATTAATCAGAATATTTACCAAAATTTTCTCCTGTTCACGCTCGCCTTCTGTGCAAGATTCGGTGGGCGATTCAGATCTCTCTTAGCACATCGATTAGATGACTTACAGGTTGCTCATGTGACATCTACGTCATCACGCCCGACCCCCAAGAAGTGCGTGGTTCTAATTGACTTAATTTTTCTCCGTTGAATCCAACGGGGTCGCTGTGTCCATTTCATTTACTGTCTATGATCATGATGTATTTTTGGACTGATGCGACTTATACTTAGATGTTTAGCCTATGTAAAGTCTGATAAAATTATGACCCAATGTACTGTGTTAATATGAATTTACTTATTTATTTATTAGTATTTTACCCATTTTCAAATTACGCATTGCATTCTGTAGTGTTTTTGGGTTAAAGGAAATGTGTAAATTTAACAGAACATTTTTCTGGTAATTTTCTGCCAGGAAGATATTTGTTTTTCTACAAAAAAATGTTTTCTAACATTGTACATTTCAAATATGTTAACTCAGTATTGACTAACACAAACACTCTCACAAACACACACACGCTCACACACAAAATAGTTAAAACTGTAAAAAATAAAAAAGTGTACTTTCTTAAAGCAGATTAAAAGATTATGAAAATGTACTTTGTTAAAAAATTTCCATTAATGCACTAATAAAAGGTGTACTGAAGTGTTAAGAAGGAGTCACAAAAGTGTACTCTGTTTAAGTTCACTTAAATTACATTTTATGTCATTAATAGTATATTATCTGCAAGTACAGTTTTAAAAGGATTTTTTTTTTATCTGAAGTATGTTACAAGTTCAGTACAATTAAGCATATTTCTTTTTCACAAGGTAAGGCAAGAGAAATTGATTAGAAATAATAATAATTAAAAAAGATTTCAACATGCTAACATAGACTCAATCAATTGAGAGCTCATTCTCCTCTGTGGAGCAATATTTAGAACTGTTACCTATTTAGAATTCACTGAAGGAGTCACATATTTGGTTATGCTGTTTATTTAGACAGTGAGGCATCTCACTTGTTTTGGAGCCCAGTCATAGAGTGTCACAGATGGACAGCAGGGAATGAGTACATTCAAAGAGAGATCAGTGAAGCCTAAATTGGGAATTGCACAATATGCCATCTCACAAGTGACCTGTAATCCTACGTAAAGGCATCTACATGATTTTCATTACAGCTGACTTAGTTCCTGTGCTGGATTATGTGCGTCATCTCTTGTGCAAGATAACAAGACACCAGCTCTGCGATATTACACAAGAGTGCAGGCAAATATGTAAGCAACCAACCTTTCAAAGGAAGTTATTCATTGCTTTTTTCTTAACAATGCTATTTTAAGTGTTTCTTTATCCCTTTGACTTATACTCAAATATACAGTACTAGGCCTACGATCTCAAAATAGCAAGAGAAATAGAATCGGGTTTGCATTCTTCTGTTTAAATTATTATTTTTTCTTTTTTTTGAACAGTTCTGAAACAAAATCTGTGAAGTCGTGCATGAAACAGACTGGTTAGTGTGTTGACGTGGTGATGCTAAGGCTAAAAATAAAGTTGGCTCTTAATGAGCATGACTCTGAATTACAGCCAGCATTACATCTGTAATTAGCAAAACTCTCTGTCTGACCGAAGCTGCACCTGTGCCTCCTTTTGGGTGTGTGTGCACGTGATCTGTATCGTGTGATCTTTCTATCTTCATGACTGACATGGGCATGCTGAATAAAGAATCTCCATCTGGCACATTACATTTTATGTTTCTGTTTTTTTAATGAGAGTATTGAGGATAACGTCTTCTTTTTCCTCTCGTCGTGACGGCACTTCATAGCGTTTATTTATTTAGTGAGTCTCAAGAGGGAGAGGGGACAGTGTAAATGTCATACAGTCTCTTTTTGCTCATTGCATTGACCTTGAATTATTTTCTCACTTCTAGCTCCGTTCTAGCCAATTAGCCGGAGTTTGCACTTACACGTTCCTTGAGATGCTCGCTATAGTGACACAGCATGCCAACACTTAGCTACAGAAGGATATCAGATTTAGAATAAGTGTATTTGTTTTAATTCATATAAAAAGGTTCAGTGTAAGCCCACAAGGCAGCTAAAATGTGATTTGAAGCAGTAGCTAGCCCGCTTGATAGTGAATTTCTAGCATTCATTCATTCATTCTTTTATAAAGCACTTTATGACAGCAAATGCAGACCGAAGTGCCATATAATCAACTTATAGATACATAAAACGAAAAATAAGACATAAAAAGACCAACTACATTATTAACACTAGCTTATACAGTAATAAACGCTAGATAAATAAACTAGTTTAATTGTATGCATAGGTATGTTTGTGGAGTTTTGCAATTTTCCTTATGAGCCTATGTATGAAAATGCTAGCCCCTGAACAAAACACTTTTTGTATAGGATTACAAGAGACCGTTTTCCACATTACTTACCTGCACACTCACACGCCACTGCCCTCCCCCAGCTCATAATCCCCTTGAGTATTAATCTGTGATTCTGAAGATGTGGTTTTGTGAGTGACTTTCATGAAATATTCATGAGTTTAGGTAGTGGAGAGTTGTTCAGGTGGAGATCACCAGGTAGAATGAATTACATTAGCATGGTTTCATACATGAGCAGCTACATAATGGACATTTAAAGCTATCCCTCTCGTCCGCACACTTCAAGGGCTCCCATTGTCAAATGTCACCTGATGCTGTTTATTTATAAATAGTGTGCATGCTAGCAAGTGTGTGTGAGTTGTGGAGTGTCACAAGCCTCGCATCCATGCTAATGAAGTCAGAGTTTGATGGCTGTGTATATCACTAGGCCAGACGTCCCCAACCACTGGTTTGCGACTCAGTACTGGGCTATGGAAGTGTTGCTGCTTAATTAAATTTTCAATTAGTAAATTAATGTTTTTTTTTACGTAATTTTTTGTGTATGCATCTCAATCACAAGGAGACGTGAAAGAGGATTCAACTTGGTATTCGCAAGCTGTCTGAAACAGGTCTCTGTGCATGTGCACGCTTGTGTACGGCTGCTGTGCACACCGAAAACAGCGTATGAGTAACGAATCTGGTTCTCTTTCACTTCTTCGTCTTGTGGTTTAAAATCACTTGAACTTGTAAATTGTCAAATTAATCTGCGAATCACATATGTGCCGAACTGTGGGGCCTGGTCCGAACATATCAACTGTGATCCGTTTTAACCCTTAATATATGACAAATCAGAACAATCTTCTCGTCATTCTTATTCTCTGTGCTTTAAATATTTTTTTCTCTTGCTTATCTGAAAAATCATTCAAAAACCATATATATATATATATACCCCACCCCACACCAGCCATTACGCAATTTTTTTTTTTTTTAATATATCTGTGGTGTAAAAAAGTTTGGAGACCCTGCACTAGGCTACTGCTGGCCAGTGTGGCCAAATTTCATCTTGACATTGTCAATTTGTGCTTGCATGTTTCAGATGGAAACAATGCATAATATTATGTAAACTATTTTATATATCATGATATATGCGCACATATTGTGGTAAGGTATCAAGGCTTTAAGCACAATATTAAAACCAGACATGAGCTTTTCCACGTCTTTATCACACACACACATACACAGACAGATATATATCCCAGATCTGTTGGCTGTCATTTATGTGATTGGTCAGGGATGTGTTTGCCTTCACTCGTGAGCTACAGAGTCTTTAATCAGCCTGCTTAGGATAACAGGGAATGCTCAGGACTAGAAAATGGCTTTGTAGTTTCAAAAACACTCAATTTATTGGCACAGTTTGGGGTGCTAAAGTAAACTCTGGGTTTCTCTGCGGGGTGTTGTTTCCTGTGTAGATGGTCATTAGCAGGACTGGTTTATTTTGTGATAGTTTCTTATGGGCATATTAAATGTGTGTTGCTTTAGGCTGAAATGCTTCTGTTCAAATGTTTGGGGACAGCAAGATTATTAATATTTTTGACAGCCTCTCATGCTCATCAAGAATGCATTTATTTAATCAAAACCTTAGTCACAATATTGTGGAATATTATTACAAATTAAAATGTTGTTAAACTGTTATTTATTTCTGTGATGCAAATCTAAGTTTTCAGCACACATTATCCTTCAGAAATCATTCAAAAATGCTGATTTTGTGCTCAGGTAATATTTTTATATTATGCCATTTTTGAAAACAGTCATGCTGCTTGAAGTCCATGTAAAGCAATATCATATATGTGTTCTGAAAATGTGTTATTCACCACCCAGTCAAATTAAAAAAAAAAAAAAAAAAAGTAGATAAAACAAGTTATCAAAATCTTGAAAAAAGGGGCCATGAACTAAGAAATCAAAAATCCCTTTTGACATATAAGAGGTCATTTTACTATAAAAATCTTCTTGTATGTTTCAGAACTCAAAAGAGTCTTGTTAAGTCTAAACACAGCTTACCTTGAAACCAATTGACGTGGTGAATTTGCCACGATATAATAGTGTGACTAACCCCTCCTCCACAGAAAAATATCAACTTTTCAACGCAGATTATGGTATCCATAAACTGTGATAGTGTATCACACAACTCTTGACTGAATTTCAATTACATTTAATGTGATTGGTCATCAAGGTACTCATGATCCAAGTTGACCGTTATGCTTTCCCCAATAGTAAGTAATACAGACCGTCTCATCTCCCAATAGTAAGACAATATCTTTTTCAACTGCGAAATACCACTACAACCTGAATGGATGCTCCCTCTAGCAGCTTATTTGAACTTTCACAGCCAATATGCATTTATGTGACAAAGGCATAGTCTCCACAATTCAGTAATACATAGTTTACAGTCTTAGTAACATGTTTCAAGCAATACATGTCTAACAGTTCTCTGAATTGCCTTTACATAGACTTTAATATTTTTGTGAAAACCATTATACTTTTTTACTTTGGCCTTTGTCCTCCTCCTCCCCCTCCTGCTTCATCTCTAATAGCTGACGACTCTGTTACGTTTTTCATTAATAAAATTAAAAACATCAGTGCACAATTTTCCACAACACAATCCATCAAGCACATCTCACCAGCAAACATACTCATTCACATCCTTCTCTTCACTCTCTGAGGCAGAAGTCTCCAAATTCATCCTTTCTAATCATCTACTACTTGTCCGCTTGATCCTATTCCATCTCATCTCCTTCAAGCAATTTCTCCTGCAGCTGTACCTGCACTCACTCACATCATTAACATATCCCTCCACACTGGTGTTTTTCCCTCATCATTTATACAGGCTCGTATAGCTCCACTCTTTAAGAACCCCCCCCCCCCAACCCATCTCTTTTAGAGAACTACAGACCAGTTTCCCTTCTTCCTTTCATTGCAAAAACACTTGAAAGAGCTGTGTTCAATCAAGTCTCTGCCTTTTTCACACAGAACAACCTCCTTGACAGTGAACATTCAACTGAGACTGCCTTGCTCTTAGTAGTTGAAGCCCTACAACTGGCAAGAGTGGAATCCAAACCTTAAATACTTATCTTGCTTGATGCTTTTGACACAGTTAACCACCAAATCCTCCTGTCAACACTACTGACAAAGAGCTTCTCAAGAACTGCACTCCAGTGGTTTGAGTCTTACCTAACAGATAGGCCCTTTAAAGAATATTGGAGAGGTGAGGTGTCCAAGTCGCAACATCTCACTACTGGGGTGCCTCAGGGCTCAGTTCTTGGACCACTTCTCTTCTCTGTCTACATGGCATCATTAGGTTCTGTCATTCAGAAAAATGGCTTTTCATACCACTGCTATGCTGCTGACACTCAACTCTACCTCTCCTTCCATCCTGATGATCCGACGGTTGCTACTCACATCTCAGCTTGTCTAACAGACATTTCTTACTGGATGAAGGACCATCACCTTCAACTCAACCTTGCCAACACAGAACTGCTTGTGGTTCCAGCAAACCAATCATTTCATCACAATTTCACCATCAAGTTAGGCACAGCAACACAACTCAATCACAAACAGTCAGAAACCTTGGAGTTATGATTGATGATCAGCTAACTTTATCAGATCATATTTCTAAAACTGTCCAGTCCTGCAGATTTGCTTTATTCAACATTAACAAGATCAGGCCCTTTCTTTCAGAACATGCTGCACAGCTACTTGTTAAAAATATTGTTCTGTCCAGGCTGGACTATTGAAATGTCTTCCAGCCAGTTCTATCAAACCTTTAAAATTAATCCAGAATGCGGGAGCAAAATTCCCTCCTGGTGGAATGACCTGCCCAACTCAATCCGAGCAGCTGAGTCCTTAGCCATTTTCAAGAATCAGCTTAAAACACACCTCTTCCATCTTTATTTGACCCTCTAACTTTAGCATTCACTATTCTGATTATATTCTTAAACAAAAAAAAAAATAAAAAATCGAACTACCTTTCTAATCGTTTTGTATTCTATTTTCTTTTTATTTATTATACAGTTATAAAAAAGACCTTTAACACTAGATTGCTTTATTCTTTTTCTATTCTATCTGTTTTCATTGTATTTATTATATTATTTAAAAACCCTTGTACTGCATTTAAGCTAACTGAGACTTGTTATAGCACTTATATATCATTGCTCTTTTGTTGTTTTTGATTGCTTCAATGTCCTCATTTGTAAGTCACTTTGGAAAAAAGCATCTGCTAAATGAGTAAATGTAAATGTAAATGTTTTGATGAATTAAAAGTTTTAAAAAATCATTTATTTGAAGTAGAAAGGTTTTGAAACAATGTACAGGTCATTTTTGATCTATTGAATATGTCCTTGCTGAATATAAATATTAATCTATCCTAAGTAGCATCCTGACTGCTGTACTTACACTAAAGTCAGATTTCCAACTTGTTTAAAAAAGTCTGCAACTCTAATTTCTTCATTCTGCAGGTGTATGATGTCACACAAACATGGCAACAACCCGTAAGTTATTAATGATAATCACTTTTAAACAAACAAGATGCATCAGTGAGTGAAACTGCTTTACAAGCTAGTTAAAATTGTTTTGCAAATGTTGACTGGGAAAATGTAATTTTGCCTTAAGTTTTTTTCAAAACTGTATGCCTGCAGAACAAATGCTAGCATTAATTTGTTAGCATACCATTGTTTATCCTCCACAGTTTTGTTGCAAGGAAGCTTCTGTTTTTAATTGAACACCTGCACAGCTAATGTTAGTGGTGGTGCCATCATCTTTGAATTGGTCTGGAATGCCTTTATGATCCAAAGTCAAATAGAAACATGCCATATCCTCCTTTTATTTGAGCACTATATAAATGCCATCAAGTTTTTCACCTCAATATTGGCTGAAGGTTCAGTCAAATTAATATGCAGGCTTGGTTGTGTCCTCTGACAGAGTTGAAGCACTTTAGATTGCTGTCATAAAGCCGTATGTTAGTCTGAGAGTGGTTGTTTTATCTCCTTCCAGTTTACATGGTGACTTATGATCCATCGGCAGCTTCTATATTTGTGCTATTCCTAAAATATTAGCCACAGAGAAGCATAAGTCTTGGAGTTGCATAGGCTAAATGACAGCTTGCAGGGAGAAAGTCCTCCACTGATCCAGACGATACTATATTCCCCACAGCCCAGTTCAGTCACACCCAGAAAGAGAGAAAGAATATGGACGAGTATAAAACAGGCTGCCGCGAGCAACAACAAGCCCCAAATTCTCTGTGGGAAGACTATGAACTCTTGTTATTGTTGTATATGTCAGCCTACACAAGCCTGCCCTTTGTTTCTGCAGGAGAGCAACAGTAAAGTGCCAGAAAATATCAGTGCTAACGCTCAAAGGAATGAGTGAATGAGCGCACTTCCCCAGGCTGCAGAAACAGCAGTCGTCTCTAAATCTGCACAACTGAACGCTAAACAGGTCAACAGAGTAACTGTAGTGAATCATGTCAGGTAAAATGTGTTTAAAAAAGACACAGCACTTTGCTTTGCCAGTGATCTGGCATCTGTCCGACTGCTCTTCTTTGGAGAAGATGACTGGAATACAAGGCAATGTGATTTCTTTCCTCCTGTGTTGTGTGTGTGCGTAAGTCTTTTGTGATTGACTTATTTTTGCTGTCTCTTATAGGCCAGATTTCCACTTGCCATTAACATGTTTTTGGTGATCAGGTCAGAAACTGAACTTGGAAGGGTTTTCTGGGATGGATTTTGTCCTTATTTAATGAAGGTACATACAGTATGCAGGTTTTTTGCGGTCCTTATTTTGCTACATACAATAGTTCAAAAGTTCAGTAAGGGTCTATAAGATATTTTTGAAAGAAATTAATACATCTATTAATTAAAGATTAATTTTATCAATCAAAAGGGACAGTAAATACATTTATAATAACTAATAATAGCGCAAACACATTTATAAGAATATATGTTTTATAAATTTCAAGTAAACACTGTTTTTTGACTTTCTATTAATCAAATAATCCTGAAAATATGTATCATGGTTTCCACTAAAAAACACATGTTTTAAACATTGATAATCATAAGAAAAGTTTCTTAAGCATCAACATCAGCATATAAGACTGATTTCTGAAGAATGATGTAACACTGAAGACAAAGACTGCTGAAAATACAAGACCTATTTTTTTTAATATATGTATTAAAATGGTAAACACATTTTCAATCGTATTATATTCAGCCTTGGTGAGCATAAGATACTTATTTCAAGAATAAATAAATGAATAATGATATAATATCAAATTAAATACATGTTAATGGTTTATGTAAAAATACTCACAGTTAGTTGTCCTGAACAGGAGGTCTCAAACAAATTCAGCACAGAAGATGTAACCCAGATAGATGCTTACTGGAGACTTCTGTCCCTGATTACCAAGCTAGGTACTCTTACCTGTAATTTCTGCTGTAAAGTTGCATGGACATGAATATCCTACAGGGTTGGAGAAAGATGAACAAAATACACTGCTCTTAATAATTTCCAGACACCATAGGGAATGTGAAGTTATTGGATCTTATTGCATTGGCAAGCATGGTCTGATTCAATATGCAGCACACTCTTTTATATCAGTGTATGCTCTGGCACCACTGACAAGTTCTAAACGAACTTTCTTTGAACTAAGAAGTTCAAGCGAGACAGGGCAAAACTTGCTATGCTTGTTTGTTGGCTCTCACTGCCCTTTCTGTGAACCCTTGCAGTACCAATACCCCCTCTGGTGGAAGAACAAGAGGGAGGGACAGTTTGAAAGCTGAGGAAAGTGAAAGGGGTCTAAGGCAAGGCAAGGAAAGATGAGAAATAATCTCATATAGCTTGAAATCTCTTTGGATGTGTCGAAGGCATCTGTGTTTGTGTCTGGTTAAAAATATATTAAAGAGTGATGCTGCGGCTCTGTCAGAGAGATAGGCTCCGTCCGCTTGCAGTGTTGTGATTAGCTTGTCATGAATATGTGTGTGTGTGTGAGTGTGTGCGTGAAAAAAACTCTGAAGACACTGTGGGGCAGCGCAGACACATCTGTTTGTAAATCTGTCATTGTTGGTCCGGGGAGGGGGGAACACAAATTTTCACAAATTTTCTAACAATTTAATGAAGTAGTAGTAATACTAATACCACCACTACCACTACTACTACTACTACCTCTAATTATTATTATTATTTAATATAATATATTAACATAAGCATGTCAAGTTTGTTTCAAAAGTTATAGATTGTTGTGTAGTCCATCTCAGATTTAAAATGACCAGTCTGAAGATTAAGGCTGCTTGATGTCGAGGAAGGTGATTAGATTTTTATGATAAAAAAAGTAAAAGATTTAAAATTGTTATTTAACAAGAAGGTACAGTTGGGAGTCCCAATCACCTCAGAGTAATAAATAATAGGCCAATGAATGCTGGAGAGTGGAATTTGCATGCACATCCACTCGCCAGTACACATGGGAATATAAGAGGGAAGCGTGCATCCACCAGCTTTCCGTCGGCTCAGTCCCCACAGACTTCCCACTCCTCTTGCGCATTGTGTACTGTCGAGCTTCCAAGTAACGCTGCTGATCCATCTCATGACTGATCTTGTGTGATATCCAGTGTCTGGTAATTCAGTGTCTTGATGATGAAGGCTCAGCTCGGCATTAACCCTTTGGGCTGATTGCTCAGTCGCAGTCTGTCTCAAGGTTGATGGCCATGCTTTTCTGGGCTGCCATGAGCATCATCCCAAGCCCTTGTGGCTGGATGATTGGCTTTCCCTTTTCGAAGTTCAGGGGGAGTTAATGAAGTTGGGAAAGTCACATGTTGCAAAATGCTGCTGCCTGGGGGAAGTATGCATGACTCCCTTCCTGGGCCAGTGAGCTGATGTCAGCTTTCTCTGCTCAGACTTACTTGCCATTGGACAGGCCACCTCCACCATGCATGTATTGGCCATCCTGCAAATATATCAGGCCAAAGCACTGTATTGCATGGGGGTAGATCTAAACCAGGGTTGATGCAGGAACTGTGCTCTGTGACAAACTTTGCCTCTGAGTGAATAAGGTTACAGTTATGGCCCTCGATCAGGCCATGTCCACTAAGCAGGTCCAGGAGCATTATCTCTGGCTGAACCTTGTGGAGATGTGCGACACTTTTTCAGATTTTTGGAACATCCATGTGTGGCTTCTAGATGGGATGTGGAGAACATGTCACAGCCACTGATAGCCACAATCAGGCAGGCCAGAGCCCCCTCTACCAGGCAGGCTTATGTCCTGAAGGGGAGTCTGTTTGATGTATCCTGTCTCTTAATCACCTCTATCAAAAGTGTGTAAGGCCTGCAATTATTTTCAGTCAGCGAAGTATGCCTTGGATTTGGGCCAGCTGACTCTAACATTATCCTCGGATAGGTGCCAAAATTCCCGCCACCTTTTTCCAGGACCAGGTGGTGAACTCGCAAGCTCTACCTTTGAAGGAGGCAGATCCAGTACTTGCACTGCTGTGCCCTGTTCGCTCTCTGCATGTTTACATGTACTGTACTGTACATAGAGCTTAAGAAGTTCTGACCAGCTCTTTGTCTGCTTTGTAGCATAGCAGAAGGGGAAGGCTGACTCCAAACAGGGGTTGGTCCACTGGCTTCACCTTGGGGTACCAAACACAAGGTGAGCCATGCCCCCCAAGAATGAGGGCTCACTCAACTCATAGTGTCACCTCTTCCTGGGTGTTGGTGCACAGGGCCTCACCTAACGAACTTTCCACATGTTACCTCCCTACAGGCAGGATGTGGTCCATAGGGACTAATGTTAGTGTTGACGCAATGTTGAATGTGACTGAATAAAAGGTAATGTCTCAGTTACATAAAAAAACCTTGTTCCCTGAAAGTGGAAACTGAAATGTTGTGTCCCTCCTGTCACAACCTTAAACTACACCACTGAATGGCTGGGACATGGACTTGGCTTCACAGCACAAACTTGATTGAGTGGATGCATGCCAAAAATAAAGTCATACAGGTATGGAATGACATGAGGGGTGAATAGACAAAAATTTACATTTTGAAAAAACTATTCCCTTAAATTGAAAATGTTACTTGCCAACTCTGGTACAGTATGTATGGAATCTAACCCTAACACCAGACATAGGGACCTGTAATGTAAGCAGTATATTATCAAAAACGTGAAAGTCTTATGTGGTAGTATCTTTAGGAAGTGTCTTGAAGTAAGTCTAATCATGTTTGTTCCAACTTAACCATGTCAGCTCTGTGAGATCCAGAGTGCCCCGCTTGTTTCCTCTCCTTTCTAATGAAGGAGATACATAGTGATGGAGAACTGCCTAGGCCTACTGAGCCAGTGCTAAAAGACTTTCATTAGTACCACTTTCCCATGAGGAGGGTTTGGGGATAATTACCAATTAGAGCATCCTTCAGTATGTGTGTCTTTGCATGTGTGTGTGGATTGCATAAGTCTGGTTACCACTCACAGCTGTATAGGGCTGTGTGTTAAATATGGAAAAGACTTTAATCTAATGCTTGAGTCGCTTTCTGCAATTGCTTGTCAGTTTTGTCAGCTAATTATAAAGTAGCCACATTGTGTGCTGATTTGTCCTTCCAACTCTATAACTCCCTGTTCTTCTCCCACAATCCCGCTCCTGTCCTGCACAATGACTTTTATCCCACCTCTTTCCGCTCAGCACATCTTGTTTTCTTTTTGAAGAAGTTTGTCTGTAAGTTCACTACTCACAGTGGGAGTGTGTTCAAGTGGTCTTGCTCGGTCCCTTGCCATGCAACACAATGTTTGCTCTTTTGATGTTAAACATACTCTTTTCATGTTTCAGTTCAATAGAGGCTAAGAATCTTATGGTGCAAAATATCATTCTGACTTCTCTTCATTTTCCTCTGCTTTAGTTCACAAAAGTCTTTAGATGAACCTGCATAACTAAATATCTTTGCTGAAGTCGCTCTACATATGGGCAAATTCCAACTGGAATTTTCCGAATTTAGCAGCTTAATCTCTCACCCTTCACCAAGGCCCCTCCAACAAAATGTACACACAAAAGTCACTTTAAAGAAACCATTTTGCAGTTTATAATCACACATCTCTGGGCAGTGCGTTCTAAACCTTAAAGGTTATTTAAGAACTTTACCTGTATTTTAAAACCCTCAGTTGCTCTCTTCTTCTTCTTCTTCTTCTTCTTCTTCTTATTATTATGTATTGATAATATTTTATCAAATTTGTATTATTTACTACAGTATGTTTATATATATATATATATATATATATATATATATATATATATATATATATATATATATATATATATATGCCATTTTATTTATAAAAAAATATGTTTATGTTTATTAATAACAATTACCTTAACAGCTAGTTAAGCAAAACAGCTGCTTGCAAAAAAGCTAATATCTAATGCAATAATATTAGTATTATGTATATATTTTTTTGTTTTATTACTGTGTTATATAACAGCTATAAAGCCCCACTTGGACAGTATATATTTGAAGGAAATATAAAAACATTTCAAATAAGAAATATTTTGACACAAACATATTATTAATTTTTATTATTAAGTATGATAATATTACCTTAATTATATTAGCTATCCATTTATTATGCATTATTTTATTTTTATTTTTGCCATTTTATTATTCTTTTTTTCTTCCTTATTTATATGTAGTTTTATAATTGCTGTTTTATTTATTATTATTTCTTAAATAAAAGTGTTATCTAAACAACTATAGCCAGTATGCAATTTGAAACAAATAAAGATGCTAAAATGCAATATCTGATGCAATAATTCTATTCATTATTTCAATCTTACATGTGTTGTATTATTATTCTGTTTTGTTTATTATTCTATTTTTATTTATATAATAATTTATCTGTTAACTTATCTGTCTAATTTAAGTATTATTTTCATTATCACATTCCAGTATCATTCTAACAACTATAGGCTGTTCCAATCATGCACAGTTATGCCCTGCACTCTTCATAGATTTCTACCCTTCAGACTGAGTAGGGCACAGTGCTGCTTATTTTCAAATGGATTTCACCATATGTAGCTATGAAAGGATGGGAATGTGGTCAGAGGTGTGGATTTCTGCTAGGAGTGACTGATGGACAGGTGGAGCACTCTTTTGAATGCTGAATAGTTTTCCTAGCGGTAACCTCCTGGAAAAAGAGCAGTATGTCACATTGTGAGGAAAGGTTGACGGCTTTGCCTCTACCTCTCATTATTCTATCTCATCTCTCATATGTTGACAAAGATGCCAGAGAAGTGGATGCTAGAGGGGTGGCGTGTCAGACAGAGATTTCTAGGTTTCTTTCTCCCTTCTGAGATCAGAGGAAGGATGTGAGTTCTGGTGTAGAGGTGTAGCAGCAGGTTTGTGTGAGGATATTCATTCTTTAGTACAGTGAATGAGGAACCCTGCTGGTTTCTCTCCTTTTCTACATTGCTTTATGTCTCCCTGTCTGTCCTTATGAGTTCTCTACTCCAGGGTTGGGCAAATTTCAGAGCTGTTCCCTCTTGATGTCAATTTGTAGGCCAACTGGGGAGGCTAATTTACCATGGATTCCCTCTGGAATTTCCTAATGGATTTTTGGAATAGTAATTCCAAAATTAGGTCTGTGGTGAGCATTACTTGAAGAGAATTTCACATTTAGACTCACAACATAAATTACACATAGTCATACCTCAAACCAGCTTTTACTTTTATTATTGGGTTAATCTATTAATTTATTTATAAAAATAAAGATGCTATTGTTATGTTAATAAATAAAAAATATATATTTTGTCCTGCATGGACATTAATATTAATATCATCTAATGATTGTGCATGTTGTTTGAACATTTACCACCAAAACTATACTATTATTCTTGTGTGTGTGTGTGTGTGTGTGTGTGTGTGTATATATATATATATATATATATATATATATATATATATATATATATATATATATATATAATTAAATTAGAAATTAGATTAGCAATTATTCATTGTATTTGCTACACTACACAAAGTGATTTTTTAAAGTTGAAAAACTTACTGAACTCCAATAATGACTATTGGAGTACATTTTACAAGAAAATGCTAGTACACATTTACAAATTTTTTTTGTACCTCAATAGAAATTAATGTCAAAATCAGTTACTGAATTAGAATTAGAATTTAATTCTGAATGACACCCATACCTGTTGACTTAGACCTTGAATTTAGCTGACCTCAGGAAGAAAGTTCTTGTACAAGGAAATCTCATTAGGTGAATCAGGAGTGCTCCAGATGTGTGATTGTTTAAATGTACATTTGTGGCCAGCTTACAAAAACACACTTCATTAGACCCAACCAGTCAGCACTCATGAACAGGATATTTACGTAACTGTATGTATGCGCATGCACCTGCAGTCACATGTGCGCAAGTATCACGTTGCTTCCTCCTCTAGCTCTCATCCTCCCCTCCTTGTTTTTTCTTTGTTTTCTTTTCCATTTTTTTCTCCCCATCCCCTTTCTAACACACATGCCCTTGTCTCTTAACCAGTCTGGTAACACTTTACTGTGTCCACGTTACCTTTAACAAGCTAATTACAATACATCAATAGCTGTGAGTAATTGCTGGTTGCTGTATACACTATTAATGGCATACTTTATATGTTGCTCATTACTAGTAATTAAGTGGGTAGTTTTATAGTTTTACTGGAATGTAGAATGTGACCATCAGTCACATTTTATAATGTACATGGAAATGTATTTTTCTAGGATATTATTTTAATTCTAACTTAGAGATCCTAATGTGAAAAAAAAAGTAAAAAAAAATATATTATAAAGGCTGTAAAGTAACTGACTGGTTAACAAGTTTGGTTGCTTAAGAATTGGCATCTAACTGTGAATCATTAAAATAACCAATATATTTTTGGGGGGATAAAAACATTGAGATCATTGCTGAGGTTGTGAAGGACAGTTGTGGAAATTAATACTAAAGAGTGTTATGAAGAGTAGAACAAGCACCAAGGTATTTCACCAAGGTATTCCACTATTCCATCCAAATAAATATACACTCCAAAAGTTATTATCATAATATTTTTTAAAGAAATTATTATATATAAAAATTATATTTCAAATAAATGCTGCTTTGAACCTTCTATTCAAGATAGAATCCTAAAAGAGCAGAACAACTGTTTTCAACAGTGATATTAATAAAAAAATGTTTATTTAGTACCAAATTTTATATTTTATAATTTTATATATTACTACTATTATTACTACTACTGCATATTGTCACAATACAATTATAGATAAACTAACAAAAATGTAAATAGTCAATTTCTCTTGATGTTCTGAATATACATCGCTGGGGGATGGATCAGTTTGATGTGATGTTGTCATCTATATGTTGTCTGTTGTTGTGATGTGGCACATTGTCGGCACTTTCACTGCATGAGCTGCACTCGTTTTTTTTTCTATCACATCATGTGCTACATCATCTCTCTCCCTTCTCCCTCTGGATTGAGTGTGACATGTCAAATAGCACTGAAAGGGTGATCTAAATATATGCTGCGTTCTCTCTGATGTGGCATTGGTGAGTTTTAAGGTTAGTAAAGCCATCATGTGAATTCTTATTAGCAGATTAAAATGAGATTACAGAGATTACAGCCACTTCAGATTACACTATTCCAGATTATCCCACTCCTCTTTCTGTTTACTTCCAAACTTTACGTCTAAACCAAACTCAGTTTGCTTTAAAAATAATGAAAAATTAGCTTTATGTTGTTCAGACATGAGATCGAATCAGGCTCCCAAAAATCAGGGCATGGGAAGAAGACAAAATAATTTGATTTTTGACTTTGTGTTGCTCAGGAGAGTTATACAATTTCTCATTTGATTAATCCCAGATTTAATTCAATCTGGAGTTGCCTGAAATAGCCCTAGTGCTGGCCCTGCTGTTTCAGCCTTTAATCACAGTAACACCTGGCACTGCATGGGCGCTCAGTAGCACCGAAGCCATCCTGCTTCAACTGTACCCAGCATCATTTTGATTATGGCAGAGCTCAAACAGAATTTTGAGCTGTTAAAAGCATGTGCTAATGTAGCAATATAGATTTTAAATATATATTAACTATTGCTCTGTACAGCTGTACACAGGGTCCAATAGTAAAACTTGCAGCCAAATGAGTAAAAAAGTACTGTAGTGAGTTCTCAAAAGTAAGTGAGGTGCAGTCCAGTTGGCCAGAGCTTTATTAAATTCCATTGAAAGGATGTTAATTTGATCCTGTTAGTAAGTAAAGAAAGTGATTCAAATTAAACAGACACACCATATATTGAATACAACAGATCTTTTACCATTGTAACCTGATCCTGAATGCCTGAATTTTATTTTTATTTTTTTTAAATTTTATCTCCAGAACTCCATGTGGTGTCACATATTTGGATTTTTCCTCACATTAAGCCACCAAAAGTAAAATAATATAAACATAATCTCGATATGTCTTCTGTTCTTGTTCATGACATGTATAGTTTTAACATGATTGGCTCATGTTGTATATAATGCTGTTGAGTTACTGTTACTTATGACTGTGAAATATGTTTTTAAACTAAATAATTCCCTTCATTTCTCAATAATAATAATAATAATAAAAAATAAAAAAATACCATTCAGAAGTTTTTCATGTTTTTAATGACTTATGCTTATCAGTGCTGCATTAATTTTATGAAAAATACAGTAAAATATTAAAATTGTGAAATATTATAATTAAAAATAAATGTTCCCATTTGAAAATATAATAAACTGTTTTTATGATGGCAACACTGAATATTTACTTTAGCTTTATCTTAACTTATACTTTAGCAGAATCCAGTCTTAGGTGTCACGTGATCCTTCAGAAATCATTCTAATGTGCTTATTTGATTCTCAGAAATATTTCTTATTATTATCAGTGATGAAAAAAGCTGTGCAGCTTAACTGTAAAAGCAAGTAAACAAGTAAAAAAAAAAGTTTTGAGAAATGTAATGCATCTTTGCAGAGTAAAGTTTTGACTCTACTTTTTGGGGATTCAGTACTGTTCTAGTTTATGTTAAATTTATTTATTTATTTATTTGTATTAATTTTTATCAAGTTTCAATAGCATTTTTCCTCTGTGGCAAATGATTGTATCATCCTCATAGTGTCTGTGATAGTGGTTGCATGTGTTAATTTCTGCTCAGAGCAGGAGGTGTCATCTTTTGACCTATATAGCCTTTTAGAAGATGATTTGTTATGAAAGCTGTTGACAGTCCACATTCCCTAATGAGATATTATGAGTGATACAATTGCAACATTAATCTAAAGTGAAAATAGTATGTAATACTAAGTAATACTATAGGCATTTGTCGTTACAGATCCAATATTACATAAACAATTTTATTATGTATAATTAGAGAAAAAACTGGTAGCTATTTAAAACAATTTGTGTCCAGTCAATGCACAGTGGCGTCAGCCACAGAACTTATGACTAGCTTGTTTATTACACATAAGCAGACAAGTGAGGTCATATAATGACCTGCATCACTGTACAAACACATCAAGCATTCAGCGGGACTGGGGCAAGCTGTCACACTGAATATATTTTATATATGAATGAATTGTCATTTGGTTTTCCAGGGTAATAATGGTATTCATTTTTTTGGAGCCAAGGCTTAGCAAAGTTTGTTGCCCTGTTTCGAAATTCTAAAACAAGCCAAACTTGAGAAATATTCACTGGAGGTAAAAGTGTGACAATAGCCCCAGTTAACCATTATAAAGTATTGGTTAAAATATTTCCGATGTATTAAACAAATAGTGTATATTTAGCTCTTTACAGTTCTTCTAGATGCATATACTGTATCTGTCATGTGTCGCTTCACCAACATCTCACCTTTTAATTTCCTCTAGCAAGCAGAAACAAGGGTTTCTGTGTGTATATATCTCATTGACTTTGCTCAACAGCCATTCGGAAAGGTGTGTGACAGTTTTTGACAGGAAACTGTTTTGGCTGTAGACCTGACAGTGCCTGGAACTCATGCTGGCCCTAATGGCTATTGACGCCTCTAATTGCAGCACCGGAGACATGGCAACACAATCCATCTTCCTCTACATTTACAGCAATTAGCCCCAGCATTTATCTGTTACAGCAGGGGGGCTCGCTATTAGACAGATAAGTGGGGTCCGTATGGGAGCTGTCACCCAATCACAAACATACCATACTTGCATTCTCTGTTCCTGTGACAAAGGTTGGGGCCTGATGGTTTAAGAGTCACGTTGAGAAGAGTTTCAACAAGAGAACAGATTGGCATGTACTAATGAAGTTCTGCTTGGCATGTGGATGTTCTGTAATTTGTGGGTTTCCTCATTGCCACTTCACCTTCTGCTGTTCCTCTGCTTTTGTTTCAGCAAAAGAATGGATTTATGACTGCTATCGAAACACAATGTACTAAATCTCTTACACTCACATTCAAACACAAACATTTCTGTTTTAGGGGATTTTTATGGGTTGGGATATGGGTTGGGATATGAGTCCATATCTTGTAGAAGTTGACAGTCCCTACTCTAGAGTAACTTGCAATGTTTAGTTATTGAGAATAGTGTTGATCCTACACTGTTTACATATAATTTGATTCACTTGGTGTTTTTTTGTCCAACCCCCCCCCCCCCCCCCAGCAACTTTTAAACCAGCAACTTTCAGATTACGAGCCCAGATTTGTAACCACTAAGCTATATCAGCCCATCCACCAGTCTTGTCTGTTCCAATTCTCGTTCTTGTCTGCTCCATGTTATCTTAATCTGAAGTTTGGTATTATAGCATCCCCCTCTGCATTGGAGTTGGCAGAGGTTTTGAGGCGTGCTTCTCACTGTGGTGAATTGGGTGGAGCTGTTGGTGGGAGGAGGTGATCACCCATCACTTCTGTTTACTCATCCTCTCTGTTTATCTCTCACACTTTCTCTCTGCGCATTGCTTGTAGTGGCATCATCTCTAAGGTCTAGCAATTGCCTCTTGTGTAGTAATATTCATGCTTACCATTTGTAATGCCATTTATTTATAATTTAATCAACTCATTCATGTCCCTACAATAACACACAAAAGCAGGTTGTGATATTTACAAAATTGTTTTTTAATGATTGTAAAATGTTAGTAAAAACTGTATATAACATATATTCATGGTACATTATGGTTTATTTTGGTTAAACTTTTAGCATATATTTTTTATATGAATATATGAATGAATATATTGTACACTGCTGCTCAAACAAATTGGGGTTGGTAAGATGTTTTTGAAAAAAGGTTTCTTATGTTGACTGAGGCTGCCTTTTGATAAAAAATAACAATACTGTGAAATAATATTTTAATTCAAAATAACTCAGTTATTTTCAGCAGCCATTATTCCAGTCTTCAGTGTCACACGATCTTGGAGAAATCATTTTTAATATGTGCTCAAGTAACACTTCTTATTATTACCAACATGGAAAACAGTTGTGCGGTTTAATATTTTTGCGGAAACTGTGATATATTCAGGTTTTCATTATGGTTTGATGAATAGAAAGTTCAAAAGAATAGCATCGATTTGAAATAGAAACATATAAATGTCTTTGTCTTTTAATCAATGTAATGCATCCTTGCCTGAATATGAGTATTATTATTATTATTTTATTTATTAATATATTATATATAATATATAATATATTAATGTAACCGTCCCCAATAGTTTTGAATGGCAGTTGCACATATATAATTGAATCAGTTCATGTTGTCTGAAAGTGATGGAAAGGAAACTGGCAAAGGGACTCGAGAGTGCCCCTGTGTGTGCACCTCTACATGCTAATGTCCTGCCTGGGACCTTTCATTCCCCCTCTCTCTCTTTCTCCATTTCATGCTTTGTTGCAGTATGAATATACTAGAGAACAAGGGAAATGCACATTAAAGGAGAGTGTGAGTGAGTGTGTATTTGTGTGTGCATGCCCATATGCGTCTGTGTTAAGCTGCTGAACCTCAAGAGGCACTCTGATTGACTCTTAAGCTAAAACTCAGTAGATCATCCTCTATCACACCGACCGCTCTGGGATATCCCAGCATGCCTTTCACCTTACCTCGAACCCATAGCCACAAACTGCCATCATTCATCTGTGGAGGCAAGAGCGCTACAGAGATGGAGGGAAAAACACAATGGTAAGGTAACAATAGCCATGAAATGAGCAGCTTAAGGGCTTAGGCAGCATTAAAAACAGCACATATTCTCCCCATAAAACTGCACTCCTCTTACAGGACTCCAGCCGCCCGTCCCTGAACAAAAGGCATTGTTGACTTGTTTATTCATGCATCGGGCCTTCGCTCCAGGAATTTATCACACGGAAGGGCAGGAAATCAACAGAGAAAACTCAAGTAAGAGACTCTGCAGAAGATCAGAGCGGTGAAATGCCTGACATATAAGCTATTTACTTTTTTCAGTCTGTTGTACGGCGCTTGATCACATTTAGATGGCCTTGTTCTTTATTTCTGCTCTTATGCGTTTACTTTCCATGCTTTGTTTTCTGTACTTAGTGATTGCTGAGAGGAAAGGAAAGGACAAAAGGATGCAGGAGTGCAGGGGTAGTGGAGGACTAACAAGATAAAGCGAAAAGGCAGAGGAAGTGTCAAAATACAGGGAATATCCTGAATGTTCTTAAAAGATTTGAAGACGTCTCGAAAGATGGTCAGGGTTCATGGAGAAGTCAAGGGAGGCAGAAGACAAAAGATAAAACTGAGCCGGCGGCGAGGCGGACCGAATGGCTTCTATTTATACAGGCAGAACACATCTCTTTTCAGAGAGGGTTTAAGTTTTTTTTTTTTTTTTTTTAGTTTCCTCTGTTCTTTCTGTCTTTTTCAAGAACAATATGTCTCACGTCCTCTCTGTTTCTCTCCAGAGAGCTTTGGGCCAGCAGGAGGATTAATGCAAAACTTTGCGGTTTAAGGACAAGACGAGTCACTCTCTGCTTTCTGTCAGCCGCATAAAGCCACATAAAGTGGCACTCCTCAGATGGATTAAGAGGTTGTGACAGAGGCTTCACCTGCTTGGGTAAACAAACTTGTTCTTTGAAAGAAGTTTGATTGTGACAGAATACTCAAGACTCTTGAGTTGCAAAGGTACAACAGCGTTTTAGTGCTACGTAAAAAAAAAAATCTACTACGAGATTAAAGTCTAAATATTTTGAGAATAAATAAAAATTCTAAGAATAAAGTTGACATATATTTAGAATATAGTCAAAATTATGAATGTCTCGTTATCGAAAAGATGATTGATTGAGAACGAGTCAATCATTTGTTCGTTATCTGGCTCGGCTCGGTGTTCATCTTCAGTTCTCTCTTCACAGCAGTTCAGTCAGAGTACTGTTTGAGTAAATGAATTACTCCGGGATATTGGTTTGTTTCAACTCAGGGGGAGTGTCAGCCACATTAAAAACAGTTAACAGCTTAAGTCAATTGTGGATTAATGCGTATTGGAGACGCGAACTGTTTAATACGATTCAGTTCGATTTGGTGAACTTGTTCAAGAAGATCCAGTTACATCGAATGATTCGTTCGCGAACCAGATATCACTAAACTGCTGTGTTTTGAACTCTCTCACAACAGACACGGAAGAGAAGACAATACTGAATAAAGTCATAGCTTTTGCTATTTTTGAAACAAAATGTATTTTCGATGCTTCAAAAAATTCTAACTGACCCTCTGATGTCACATGGACTACTTTGATGATGTTTTTCTTACCTTTCTGGACATGGACAGTATACCGTACACACAGCTTCAATGAAGGGACTGAGAGCTCTCGGACTAAATCTAAATTATCTTAAACTCCGATGTCTCAGAAGATGAACGGAGGTCTCACCGGTTTGGAACGACATGAGGGTGAGATATAAATTACATAATTTTGCTATTTGGGTGAACTAACCTTGTAATTACCTTGTAATTGCTACAACTTAATTGTCGTCATTTTGACTATTCTTAAAATATTTAGACTTTATTCTCGTAATTTTGAATTTATTCTTACTATATTTAGGCTTTAATATCATATTTCTACGACTTTATTCTCCTAATTTTTACCTTTTTCCCTCAAAATATTATGACTTTAATTTTGTAATCTTAGATTTGTTTTAAATTTTTATGTGACACTTAAATCATAGTGGTACAAAAGTGGACATTTTTAAAAAATATTATTTTATAATTATATCATAATTTACTCACCCTCAAGCCATACCGTATAAAACTTGTATAACTTTCTTTATTCTGTGGAACACAACAGAAAATAATTGAGGTCAAAAACATTATTAAACCCACTGATCTATATATATTATAGATCAGTGATTAAACCCCATTGACTTTCATTGACATATACAACTATTGAAGAAAAGTCTAACTGGAACAGTATTAATAACTATATATTTATTAATTTTTTAAATTAGCATTAATTTTTATATTTTCAGTAAATTTTATTTTTACTAATTTTATGTGCTTTTATCATTTTTATTAGTTTTTTAGGCTTTAGTAATTTTAGTACCTTAGATTTATTTTATTTATTTGACAAGGTAACATTTGCTATTTTTATTAAAATTTTCATTGACTGTAATATTTATATAAATATTCATGCAATGTATTTGAACTCATTTCACTTCGTTTCAGTTACTGAAATGTTTTAAAATAGTTTAATAGTTTTAGTTAACAAAAACAACATTGATCTAGAACAATGTGAGTTTGAGTAAATGATGACAAAATGTTCACTTCTGGGTGTAATTTACATTTTTTAATGTAGGTAAGCTATAAATGTGGGTGCCCATGTGTTTTCGTATTTGTCTGTCTAACATCAGTATTTTGGGAAAGTAATTGCAGAATCCTCAGTTACCAACTTTTAGTGTGTGTTTGTGTATCTATTATTCTTGGGTCTTTTGTCTCTTCAGCCTTTGGCAGAGTCTGTGCTCTCGTTCTGCTTTCTTGTCAACTCTTCTGTAATCCCATGGATGAGTGGAACCGCTGGAACAGAGGGATCCATGTAGCATAGAGCGACACCGGTTTGCAAACTGTCACACAGACAGACTAATCCTGCCTTGCTGACAAATTGGACTTTTGTGTGACCAATGTTCTGTGTCTTTGTGGGGTGCATGTGTGAGAGCAAAAAAAAATATAGTTTCGTGTCATTTATTTAATTAGTCACCAGGATCAGCAACAGCTTTTAATCCAAAATATTTATTTGTGTTATAATAATTTAACATGATTTTTTTTTTTTTTTACTGTCATGAAATCTTACAAAAAGGCAACACGAAGAAGCTTTTGCTTCACATCAGCTTTCAAACTTTTTGATGCCAAGGACTTTTTAACCTTTTTGTACAAACTATTAATGCTAGAACTTAGCATAAAAATAAATATTTTTCATAGGAACAATTCAGATATATTTGTAAATAATCAACACAGTATGATAAAATAACATTTAAATTGTATTGTAATTTCCAAAATAAATATATTTCCAAAGTGAGATGTTAAATTATTGCGTTTGAAAACGTTAATATCTACACTACCTTTCAAAAGTTTTTTAAGGAAGTAATATTCAGCATTTTATTCAGCAAGAACAAAACAGATTATATAATATAATAATGGGATACATATTACAATATAAAAATATTTCACAATACTATTTACTGTTTTTGATTTTTAAACAAAAATTATACTTTGTGAGCATAAAACACTTCTCACAAAAACATTAAAAAATGAAATCTTACTGATCCCAAATTATGAATGGTAGAATCTTATAAAGTCAAGTTAAGTCAACAGCCCTAGAAACTAAATTTTGTCCAACATTTTTTCTCACCTCTGGAACCCAGTTTGAAAACTGCTGCACTCTTGTTTTTACATTTCCAGTCTGACTCAACAGTAAGTGCTCAGAAAATGGAGATAAACAGTAAATAAGGCAGTTATGATATTTCATTCCAGTGCTGAATTGAGTCAGGGTGATGTTTCTTTGATATGCCTATGCTTTTTATCACTGCAGGTTTTACAGTCACTACGCACTGCTTGTGAAGATATATTTTCTTCCAGGTAATTCTTCATGTGGAATTATATGCCATATTCTGAGTGCTGTGCCTATGGCTAAATTCAGATCAAACATATGTCTACATATACAAAATGTAATACAAAAATGACTATATATAACAATTCAGTTATTTTAAAGCCATTTTACTTTATTCAGCCTGTCTCCCTTTCTTTCCCCATCCTAAAGCCCTAAATATGTTTTCCTTTTCCTACATAGTTTTCCCAAGGTTTTTTTCCCCAAGTTTTCTTCAAGAGGATAATTTCATGAAGCTGTTCTATTTCTGTCAGCTGTGGACATGGATCAGTGGCTTTATGTTTTCCCATCACCGCAAAGATAAATAAAAGACACAGAAAAGAGATGTGGAAGACACGAGAGAATCTTGCAAACGTCCAGATCCGAGCCCATATGTACTGTAAGGCATGTCATTAGTCATGATTTTAAACCCTCAATATTCGTGTCTGTTTTCAGGCATCTGTCATAAATTTGCATGTTTTTATTATGATCTGAGGGACAATTTTCTCTTTATTCCAGCTCAACTCTGTTGATGTTTGGATGTTTGAGGATTTGTGTGTGTACTGATACTAAACCTGAGGTATCTGTTTGAAGGAGGGTACAGTTAGCATCTCCCAAAGGCAAATAAAGAGATGTGAGTAATTAGTCTAATACAAGCTGATTCACTGACGAGATTCTGAGAGTTTCCAAACTCATCCAGTACTAGACTGTGCAAATGAACACTGATACGATAAATTCAGATGCACTCAAACCTAGGCTCATTTTGGGTAGCTGTAATCTAACAAGAAGATAATGAACTGTTAAAATGTCACATTGGCCGTAATTGAAAAGCACATTACGTGTCTCTGAAGGTAATATATGGCACACCCACACAAGGACACCAGCCATTGTGGTAATCAGTCCTCAATCTACTGATGTCTGATCCCTTAATAATGTACGTTGTGCTTAATGTATTACAGTTATGAGTTAGTTCAGGGTATCTTAAGGGGATATTGCACCCCAAAATTATCTTTATGTTATTTAAAACCTGAATTACTTTTTTTCTTTTGTGGAATACAAAAGAAGATATTCTGAAGATAAAAAAACTTCATACAGGTTTGGAATGAGATGAGGGTGAGTCATTTTTATTTTCGGGTGAGCTATCCATTAAATATTAAATATTTATCCATTTAATATTCATATTTAAAGTTTAACCATTGTTTTAGTTGAGTTTTTCATCATATTTTTAGTTTAGTTTTTGCCTGGTATGCCAGATTACCAGTCCAGCCTTGGGTCTATCCCCCAGCCTGCGAGGGGCGATGGAGGTATGTGACGAGTTGGACAGGGCAGAGAGCCAGAGGAACAGAGTGAAGCCAGTGGAGTTAATGATGATGAGCGACACCTGCAACACTCACCGGTCTCGAGTCCCACGGAGGAGCTCTGGAAGGATAAGAGGAGGAGTGATGACAGTGAAAGACGAGAGGGGATCAGGCCTGAATCTAATGTTGTTTTGTTTGTGAGTGGCAGTCGTCCGTGAGGGGCTGTCGTGCTATTTTCAATTTTGTGTTTATTTTTTTTATTAAAGTTGTTTACATTGTCGCCGTTCCCACCTCCTCCTTACCAATCTACAAACGATTGTTACAAGGTGCATTAGTGATAGATGGATAGCTGGACAGATGGATGGATGGATCGATGGATAGATAGATTGTTAGATATATGCAGAATTGTGAGATATAACCTCAGTGGCAGAAACAAGCTTCCTTGGATATCTGATTCAGATATGCTAAAAAATTATTTATTCTTCCTCTTTGAACAAAGATCCAAATAATTTTTAGAAGCTGCATACAAAAACCCACTACACTCAGAAAAGCGATGGGGCACATACACTTCAGTTTGAATAGACACAGCACTTGTGACCCTGTCTATGCTTTATATGACCAATTTACACTCCATACCAATCTTTTCAGTGCTGGACTGGAAGTCAGTTTACCCTGTGGGCACTGAGTTTTTTCCATCCAAATCAGAGATGTGATCCAGCTGCCCCTTTCCTCAGGCTCTGGATTGTCTGCTCTGAAACTCCTGAACTCACTAGTACTGTGGAAAAGCTTGCAAACAAAGAGGGAACATTTTACTGGGTGCTGATGTATTTTTATAAGGTCTTCACCAGTGATTCAGTTGTCATGGAGACGTTTTTTGTCTTAACTGTGAAGTGAATTCTTTCCTTCATTTGTATTCATCAGTGGGGAAAATGGCATCTATTTTGCTTTGTGTCTATTCAATCTTCTTGCCATCATCTCAAATAGGTAAAAAAAGGACTGAGAACAGTTGGCCATTAGTTAAATGTCACAATTGTTTACCCAGGAAAGCAAGAATTACCTACAATTGAAAATAATAATAATAATTGTTCTTATATTTTGATGCATACTGGCTTAACCTTCACAGTTATCTTTGTATAAAGTAAGTGGGCAATGGATTACTGTAAGCTGTTAAGATTGTGCTTTTTCAGTTTCCCATTGCAATTCAAGGAGCCCATGGAAACAGAGGAAAAGAAAGAGTTTAGAGGAAAAGGTACAAGGAAAGTTTGGAGATATCAAACCGGGATTTATCTGTGAGGATGGTAATACTCTCTGCACAATGTGCCGCCGACCACATGGTGAGTGAGAGAGAACGAGATGTTAAAAAAAAAAAATAGCAGAGAAGCCATTGATTAAATGCTGCAAAGTGAAAGTAATTCGCTGAGCCCTGGGACCACACCACACTCTCTCCATTATTCATGCAGCTGTTCTCTCTTACTCTCTCTGCCTCTCCACCATTCTCTTACCTTGTCAATGAAAGATGATGAATGGTGAGCTTACTGCGGTAGCCTGAATTTGTTCTGCTTTTATTCAGCAAAAACAGGCCTAAGCACACTCACATAAAAACACATATGCTGGTGTGCTGCAGGGCAGCCTTTACCTGATGTAATCATTATGTACTGCATTCCACAACACTGTGTTTTACAAGTTTTTGCTGTGCTGACACGAGGCCTGTTTAGTGGTCAGTCATGAATGCAGTCTTAGTTCATATCAAGGAGGTCTTTAATACCAGGAGAAAGCTATATGTTGGCATTCTGGAATGTACAATCTTTATCATACTGGATGTTGGTGGTTAAAATAGATTTTTATATATATATATTGGTATCAATCCTAAGCCAAGAGGCCTTTCTATGTGGAGTTTGCATGTTCTTCTATAATCGTACTGCATCGTAAGCCATTTAGGCTAAGGCGCTACGGGGAAAAGTCCTTTTTCTCCAATTTCTGAAGCATTTTTCAATCACGCAGTGAAACTGCATGACCATTGGTTTGTGGAGTTGGATAGAAACGAAACAACGGTGGCACAGTGGAGCCATGCGAGCCTATGGTGAGCAAGCCTGCCCTAGCCCGCCAAAAAGGGCGGGACATCGGGCTATATAAGCGGCCATCTCACCCAGGCAAACTGATTCATTCTCCTTCAGAGATGACTGATATCTCTTCGCTGGATCCAATACCTGAAGCTGATCAAGCAGCCAAGATCACCGCTGACCAGCTCGTCTTTTTGCACAGCAGATCAGCTCCTTCTCCCTGCTCTCCGCCCTCTAGCAGTTCGCCACTCAGAAGCAGCACGCCGGTTTGAGCAGCCAGCCACCCTCGCAGCTCTCCGCTTCCGACAGCCGGGTCAGTTTGCTGCTCCCCAGCAGCTCTGCTCCCGTGCTGCTTCACAAGTGCCCGATCAGAGTAATGCTAGCGAGCTGCCTGCAGTGCTTCCAAAGAGCTAATTTCCTAGAGCAAATTTTGCGTCGTCGTTGCAAATTTTGAGGTGTCATTGAAAATGTCACGACACAGCTGTGGCATACTGATGACGAGCACAATGAGTGCGTGCAATGCCTTGGGATGTCCTATGCTGAAGCAGCATTCATCACAGCATGTCAATAGCGGCCTCAAATGCCGAGGATTGGTCGGGCTCAACTCAGGACCCTGCCCCATTGCTGTTTAACCAGTCAGTCAACGGCAGGACTTCTGTGGACACCGAGCTGATCCTTGTCCTGTCTAAGGCTGTCGAGGAAATCGGGCTGGAATGGTCTGCGCCTGAGGAGCCCTTCACGCAGTCGATTAGATGAGTGGTTCCTGCCAGTACGCTACCAGGCCCCTCCTCAGAGGGCTGCACCCTTCTTCTCTGAGGTCCAAGAGGAGTTCACGAAGTCGTGGCGTGCCCCTTACTCTGCCCGCCTCATTACATTTGACTCTCACGCCCTCACTGCAGTTGACGTCGCGGGCAGGAGGGTTATGAGAAGATCCCTCCAGTAGATAAAGCTGTGGCCACACACCTGTGTCCACCTTACACCATTGGATGGAAGTCTCAGGTGACCCTCCCGGAGAACACCCGACTATGATCAGACACTGCTTGAGTTTTTTGCAACTTGCAACTTGCAACATTAGGAAAAGAAAAGAGTGAGACAAAAAAGTGATATCGCTCTCTCTCTCTCTCTGCCATTAGAAGCAGAGCTTGCAGACTCAGAGCTAATAAAAATGCACACACAGTAATAATGCTCGCAGACTCGACACACTCATATTTAATATATTTCAAATTAGCAACAAGATCTGAGGTGAACTGTCATATGAATGTTTTCTATGATGGTCCAATTGCATTAAAGCATATTTTAGGTTGATCCAACTAGCAAGCATGTGGAGTCTCAAGCGCATTTCATGTTTCTATGGCAATCAGAGAGGGACACAATGAATTCGACCTCCAAACTGCACTTTACATTTTCTCCCATTTTTCTAATAATATAAATGAACCATTGAATCTTAAAGTTCTAGTGGTCAGATTCAGACTCGACGCAAAGCAGAGGATACAGAGATAAATAAAAATAAATAATGTCATCAGCAATGGCACTGAACGAGCAATCATTATTATAGATCAAAAGGGCAAACAGTCTAAGTTATTATGCGAGATAGCTCGAGTCAGAATGTACATGTGCACAGTTTTATTTGTCATCCGTCACTGTGACATCAAGTGGACTTTTGAAGCTGAAATAATGAGTGGATTGAGTTTTGACTTGGAATAACATGGATAACTTTCTTGTCAGAGGATTTCTTGTAATGCATCACAGGCAGTCAGGTACAAGGAAGAGAGACTACGGCTCCTTAAATTAGGTAAGACAAAAAGGTGTATATTTCGCAACAGGTTTATTGACTTAGCAATTTAAGGTGGAACATGTGGCAATCAGGTCCAGCCAGGTCTGTGTCTTCCCAACGGGATAGGGTGCAGCTTTCAAATAATATATGGGTCCGGGTCGGGTACGGGTAGGAAATTCTCGGATCTACACGGGTTCAGGTCCAGCTTTTGAAATAATACACGGGTCCGGGTCGGTTCGGTGTAGTACATTACTGGTCTCTTTCGGGTTTGGGCACAAATTTTTGGACCCGTGAAGACCTCTGCTTCAAGTGTACCCGGCATCATTTAAGGAGTTGTGCAGCACTACGGACCTGGCCAAGCGTGCTACCAAGGCCACCGCTCAGAATATCGACCGTTTGTTTGGTGGAATCTGACGGAGATCAAGGACGCGGATAAAACCATCTTCCTTAACTTGATGGGTTCGTTGAGCGCTTCACCACTGCACAAATGTCGTCCCAGGCTATGCAACACTTTTTGTCCAGGCACTTATCTTCGTCTGCCTTGTGTCGCCCCAAGCCAGCGCCGACTTAGCAACTTGGAAAAATTACACTCTGCTAAGCGCTACCCCTTTCCGAAGCAGCAGAGACATGGGCTCAAGATAGTGCTGGACCCGGCGCCTCAGAAATCAGACTGATGCACCAGTCAGGAAGAGGGGGAGGCTAAATCCCGCTGTGGCCAAACCACCCTACAAATTGCCTCGTCTTGCCTTCCTGTCACCCCATTCTGTTCCGGGTGCCCAAAACTATGTGTTTGTTGTGTGCACAGAGCCCAGCATAGCACACTGGCATTGCACAGTTGTTATAGCATATTCAATAAAACACAAACATACTCAAAAAGAGAGCAGATGTCCTCTTCCACTATTTACCATCCCCGGAGTGTCTGAGTGGGTGTTGAAAACAATAAAATGAGATTGTGTACTGCAATTTGCTCTGAGGCCCCAGAAGGGATGGTATTCTCAGACCCATCCTTGATTTAAGACATCTGAACCGGGCCCTGATGAAGCCCTCATTCAGAATGATTACTTTGAAGCAGATCTGCGCAAATACACCCAGAGGACTGGTTCTTTTCCTTGGATTTGGAAGATACTTACTTTTACATCCAGATAGCCCCCCATCGCAGGCACTTCTTGAGATTCGTTTTCGAGGGAGTGGCCTATCAATACACCATCCTTCCGTTTAGGCTGTCCCTGGCTCCACGCACTTTTGCGAAGTGCATAGGTGCAGCTCTCTCCCCTCTGAGACAGATGGGAGTTTGCATACTGAATTACCTTGATGACTGGCTCATTTTGGCCCATTCAGAGGCGGAGCTGTTGGCTCACAGATCCATCCTCCTCAACCACCTAGAGAATTTGGGGCTCAGGATCAATTGTTCCAAGAGCTTCTTGCCCCCAGCCAGCGTAGCATGTTCCTGGGAAATATTATCGACTCGACCCGTATGGGGGCCAGAGTCTCACCTGAGCGTCCTCTGGCCATTTGGCAGCTCATGGAAACCTTTACGCCCGGACGGTTCTTCTGCTCTAGAGGTTTCAAAAGATGCTAGGTCTCATGAGCTCAGCATCACCAGCTCTGCAGCTGGGCCTGCTCTACATGCGTCTACTACAGTTCTAGCTAAAACCTCAAGTCCCATGCATGTCTGGCGGCAAGGATGCCACATGATCAAGGTGAGCCAGGCGTGCAGTGCAACCCTGGCCCCTTGGATGAACCCTGGCTGGTACGAGCAGGGGGCAGCGGTGGGGATAGTTGGCAGGTGGAAAGTCATCTTCACAGATGCTTCCAAGATGGGCTGGGGAGCCTTGTGTGAAGAACATCCGACCTTTGGCATCTTAACAAGTGCAGAAAGCAAGCTCCATATCAACCGTCTGGAAATGCTGGCTGTATGTTGAGCTCTCTACGCTTTCTAACCACTCCTGGCAGGGAACCACATCCTAGTCCAGTTGGACAACATTACAGTGGTGTCCTTCGTAAATCACCAAGGCTGGCTTTCCTCAAAACCCCTATTTACTATAGTGAAAAGCATCCTGGAATGGGCCCAGCACCACCTGCTCTCATTGAGGGCAGCGCATGTGCAGGGCATTCTGAACACAGGGGTGGACATGTTGTCTCGGAGCAACCTTAATTCAGAGGAATGGGGGCTACATCCCCAGACTGTTCAAAGGATTTGGGACAGGAATGATATGGCACCCCAGACCCGAGCTGTGGGCTCTTCATGTATGGCCTCTCAATGAGAGTCGGTAGACCTCCCAGAGAATGTCATGAATACCATATTGCAGGCTAGAGCTCCATTGACAAGGTGCCTCTATAGCCTTCAATGGTCGGTTTTCACTGCCTTGTGCATAGCCTGGGGAGAAGACCTGTTCACTTCTGACATATCTCAGATATTGTCCTTCCTAAAAGACTTCAGGGATAGGGGCTGTACTCCCTCAACCCTTAAAGTTTAAGTTGCGGCTATCGGAGCCTTTCATGGTCACATAGCCGGGCAGTCTGTGGGCAAGAACAACTTTGTTGTTCATTTTCTGAAGGGGTCTAGAAGGCTGAAACCTCCTCACTCTTGAAAATCCCCACATGGGACCTATCATACATTCTCAAAGCCTAGGCTATCCAGATGGATAATGAATGCGATAGCTCTCATCTACTCATCCTCCGGGCTCCAATGTCCGACAGGGGTTAGAGCACACTCCACAAGGGGCATGGCCTCCTTGTGGGCATGGCCTAGTGGCATATCTATTGCTGAAATCTGTGGGGCAGCTCGCCATCCACATTTGTCAGGTTCTACAACCTGTATATTCCTGCACTTCAAATGTAGGTCCTGTCAGCTTAAGCCCACTGTTATGGTCGATTTGTTAGATTGTTGTCCAGTCTAGGACCCCTGACTGCGCCTGGGTCCTGGGTGTTAGTTTAAGTTCCCTCCAAGTTCTCAGGCCCCTTGGTGCCTAAAGTGAAGGAGGTCAGCAAGATGACTGATGTATCTACATCCTCAGTTGAACTGGGATACTTTACTTATTCTGGGGAAGTCGTGGCCTAGTGGCCTAAGGTTGTGGGTTCCAGTCTTGGGCCGACAATACCACGACTGAGGTGCCCTTGAGCACGCAACTGCTCCCTGGGTGCTGCAGCGTAAATGGCTTCCCACTGCTCCAGGTGTGTGTTCATGGTGTGTGTGTGTTCACTGCTGTATGTGCACTTTGGATGGGTTAAATGCAGAGCACGAATTCTGAGTATGGGTCACCATACTTAGCTGTATGTCACTTTCACTTCACTTATTCGTTACAAGCCTTTCTCATTGCTCTGGGCGAATACCTGCTCATCCTTCCTGATAGCACGGTGTAATTGTATTGTCCCTGTAGTGTCTTAGCCTAAATGGCTTACGATGCAGTACAAGTGTAGTATCTAAAGGGAATGTACTCAGTTACTAACGCAACCTCAGTTCCCTTAGTTATGGAATGAGTACTGCGTACTTTTCCATGTAATATGCAAGGACACCTCATGTCATCGCTTCAGTCGAATTACATCAGTTTGCCTGGGTGAGACAAACGCTTATGTAGCCTGATGCCCCGCCCCTTTTGGTGGGCTTATGCGGCTCTGCCGCACCAAAGAAAGGCTGAAGAAATCTTAGAAAAAGGACTTTTCCCATAGTGTTTTAGCCTAAACAGCTCATAACACATTTCTCTATCCATATCTAAGGGAACAGAGGTTATGTAAGTAACCGAGTACATCCTGCATGAATTGGAGAGAGTATATTGTCCATACCAGCAGGTGGCAATAGTCTGTATTCAAACAGGGAAAGAGCTGAAGTGAGCAAGCTGCAAGCAGCAAGTTGCAAATGGCACTAGCATTGTCAGCCCTTGGTCATCATCTTGTAGATAAAGAAAGAAAGAAAGAAAGAAAGAAAGAAAGAAAGAAAGAAAGAAAGAAAGAAAGAAAGAAAGAAAGAAAGAAAATGACAGGTGTCTGTGCTTTCCCTCTTTACTCTGTCATTGGTTTTCTATTGTCAGTTCTGTATTTTCTTGTGCGCTAATTCGCTAAGATGAATAGCCAATCGGAGTTCTCCGGCACTGATTGGAGATGCATAATAATCCAAAAAACAGCTGGCAGCATCCAACTAGAGCCAATGGTGTGGAACACACCAATAAAACTAAAGACGATTGACGCTCAAAAACCACTTGACATTGCTCAACAGCTTTGTATGTCCTAGGCTTTAGTTCTGTAATGGAACTAGCCATCCATCCAGGGTGTTTTCCCATGCCTAGAGTCCACGACATTGGTATAGGCTCCAGAATCCGTGTGACCCCAACACTGGACTAGCAGTTTGGAGAACTGGTGATTAGATTTACATTTACATTTACCTGACACTTTTATCCGAAGTGACTTACAATTGCTATATATAGCAGAGGCTCCAGAATCCTTGTGACCACAACACTGGACTAGCAGTTTGGAGAACTGGTGATTAGATTTACATTTACAATTATTCATTTATCTGACACTTTTATCCGAAGCGACTTACAATTGCGAGACTGTGTTGCTCTGGAGCAACTAGGAGTTAAGTGTCTTGCTCAGGGACACATTGGTGTCTCACAGTGGATTCAAACCTGGGTCTTTCACACCAAAGGCATGTGTCTTATCCACTGCCCCAACACCACCCCAATACAGATGTATTGGTCAACACAGAATATCTTAATTTTGCATGATAAAATTCTCAGTTTTTACTTTTAAATTATCTTTTTTGTCATACTATAATGTTCATTTTTTTAAAGGTTAATCCTTTAAAGGGGTCATATGATGCAATTTAAGGTTTTCTTTTTCTTTGGAGTGTTACAAGCTTTTTGTGAATAGATATGATACCTAAAGGTGCCAAGACTAAAGTTTCAAAAATATCAAAGAGATATTTTTTTATAAAAGTTAAGACTTGTCCAAGCCCGTCCAATGCCTCATTCAAACATGTCCCCACATGTCTAGATCACGATGTGGGAAGATTTTCATAACACCTCCTAAATATTCATGCAAAGAAAAAAAGGATTGACTTTGATTCTCGCTGTAGTATTGTTGCTGCCATGTTGTGGAGATGCTGCTCGTTTCGTTGTGAAAGTGAAACTACTTTGTTTGGCCTTCCAAAAGAGGGCACAACTAGAAATCAGTGGTTTAGTTAAATTTACAACACTGTTCCAGAACAGTTCAACCCAAATATTTGTTTGTGTGCAATGCATTTAATGAAGAACTGTTTCCTGAACGTACAATGTCAGCTGTTCCGACTCACAACCTGTAAGTTTTCATATTTAAAGAATTTGCCACTGATGTTTCAAAAACAAGTTTTGAGCAGTGTAGAGTAGCGCTTGTCATTTGTCGTTTCTCCAATTGCAAATGCAGACAAATGGTTTTATATTTACACAGAGTGAAACACAACACGTACAAAGACAGTATAAGTAATTATAATCCTAATTATGTCCCCACTGGATGCAATAAATGCCTCATTTGTAAAGGGTTTTATTGTTTTTGTCTTGTCCTGCCGGGACACACTTCATCACAGTATGGTAAGCGGTATAACATTTCTGTCACAGGATTGAGGTATTTGGCCAATCACAATGCACTGGATAGCTGGTATATCAGTGTGCACCTCCCTTATGAGCTTTGTAAAAATCTATGCATTTCAGAAAGGCAGGGCATAGAGGATTAACAATAATGTACAGTATGTGGAAAATAATGTGTTTTTTTTTACCTCATACCACATAAACACATTTCATTATACCAAATACACAAAATAATGTTCTTTTTAGCAACGTCATATGACCCCTTTAAGAAACAAAATTAAATTAAATTAATAACACCATTAAACGAAATCTCAAAACAAATATAATTTTCATGCTGTACATTATATTAATGTTGTAATGCATACATCTTTTTTTATTTATTTAAAACAAATTAATTAATTAATACATTCATTCATTCATTCTTTCATTTTTAAGCAAAAGTTCCAGAATGTTGTTTTGGGTTTAGCTCCCTGAGCACAACCCAAAAACCACAGGCTCATAATCCACAGTTTGATCTTGAGTCTAGACTGTAGGTTAAAAATTATTAAAATGACACTTAATGTATACTTTAGGCATGTGTGGCCTAATGGCTTTAGGGAATCATACATATACTGTATATCATAGCTATCACAGACCGTACTGAAGACCATGATAGCCGTACATTTAAAACACACACACACACACACACACTGTGATTCTGAGTGGTATTGAGTGTATTTCTTCCATGCCAGTGGATGTAGGGTTAAGGTTAAAAGCTTAAAAGAGTCTGTTCAGCCCATGCAGAGAGCAGAGATTCACCATCGCTGATTATCCTTTCTGAATATAATCACAGCAGTGAGCTCTTACAGGAGATATGAAGAAACATGCTCTGTCCTTGCACCACCTGGCTTATGAATTTACAGCTCTCATTAAGTAACAATTTTAAGCTTTTAATCAGAGCTTTGGTGTTTGGCTTAGTGGTTGAAGACCTGGTATGATAAGTGAAAGCCTGTATAGGGTCGATAGCCTGTAGAAGTTTGTGTCCCATTGTGCCCTTTAAAAAGACACTATTTGTACATCTAAATTACTTGGTTTGAAAAAGGAAGAATGTAAAGAAGTGCAGTAATGAATGAAATATGAAAGCAAACATCTTCAGCTGTCCTATTTTACAAACATTTTTAATCATGAATGCAGGTCGGTTTAATAGTCATCTTAAATTAAGCAAGACAAGACAACTGCTTTTTGCAATATATTTGTGAAAATGACCTTGTGCAGTGTATGAACAATTTCTCTAACACTGTTTCCTCTCAGTATTGCAATGCACTCATCACATGCTCACACATGCAGATCTCCCTCTGGATCTGCAAAGAAACTTGTTAGTACATATCATTTATTTGTGGCACATAGCAATTATCTGACAGATGTCTGTTGAAGCATTGGCGTAAAAGAATGAACAAACATTCTCATACATTTGAATGCTTTGCATTCATTGTTGCTTTATTGCATGCTGTGTGTATGTGTGTGTGTGTGTGTGTGTGTGTGTGTGTGTGTGTGTGTGTGTGTGTGTGTGTGTGTGTGTGTGTGTGTGTGTGCACGTGAGTGTGTGTAATTTCTTAACGAGGCAATAATGAGTCTTGTGTACTGTAATCAGCCATGTAAAATCTGCTTATTTACAGGGGAGATTTACATCACACCCCCTGAATGAAACATCACACTATAAATGGATTGACAAATTGTGAAAGACAGATAGCTTGAGAGATATTTTTTTTTAATTATCTTTGTCTGTTACCCTTTACAAGTTTATTTTCTTGGCCATTTTAAATATGCTGGTTATTATTATTATTAATATTATTAATATATATATATATATATATATATATATATATATATATATATATATATATATATATATATATATATATATTAGTTTTTATTTTTAATATAGAGGGCCGTCCAAAACTATGAGACATCTTCGAAACAAGTTTTTCCATATTAGTCTGTAAATTAAATAAAGTTTTAGGTTTTTGGACATTTTTAATCAGAACCTTTATGGTATACAATGAGAAAGATTACCGCTCTATTTTTTATTAATTATTTTTTAATAATTTTTATTTGTATTAGATTTTATTTTTTACATTCTTTCTTGCATGGAAAACATACCACTGTGTACTATTAATTACAAAAATACTATTAATACTTTAGATAACACTGCTAAAGCAGCACACACAGAAGAGCTGCTCCACATGAAAATGCGATCGGTGGGGTCAGGCTCTCCCATGGTAGGCGGGTTGTCCACTGGAGCGCCAGAGACCTAATGATTTCACTCTTACCTTCTTTAACGCCTTTGAAGTGGCTCTCTGAGAATAAAGGCACTCTCTCATTTCCTCTCTCTTTTTTCTGCTTTATCGTCTCATCTGTTTGCCTGAGATGAGAGAATGTCCTTGCCATCACCTCAGAGAAGGGAGAGAGAGTTTTCCGCACTCCTTTCAGCCCTTGTCTCCTCTACACAGGTGTGCTGGACCCCGTTTTTATCCATTCTATCTATCTACAGTATCTATCTATATATCCATCTATCCATCCATCTATCTATCTATCTATCTATCTATCTATCTATCTATCTATCTATCTATCTATCTATCTATCTATCTATCTATCTATCTATCTATCTATCTATCTATCTATCTATCTATCTATCTATCTATCTATCTTGAAGAAGCATGTTTTACTTGAATTAAAATCTAAAATCAATTCATAATTATGCACATTTATGGTTTACACAAATCACCAAATTGCTTCTTTAGATGTCTTTGAATATTAGTATTAATTTATCATAAATTATCCAAGTTAGGACTAGCAATGTATTGAGAAAGCAAATAATGTACATTTTGACTTCATGCTGACCTAATGCAGTTCTTGTTCAGTTGTTTATAAACAGGGATTTAATCCATCATTAATTATGTTATCTTTGTGTCTATGTAATAGTCCAGGTGTGCAGTGATGCCTAGTACCACAGCACATATCAAGCATGTGCTGATCTTACTTACACACACTGCTATAAGCATTTCCATCCTCATCCTGTGTCTGCTCAGATTCTATATGTATCAGTGGCATGCATGAGGGCTAATCCAGTTACTAATCCTCTTGCTGTTGGTGCTGGTCAACATATGACCTGGATGTGGTGGGTAACAGTGAAACTGATAATAGAACTATGTTAGTGGGTGGGTTGAGCAATCTGTCTCTGCACTTGTGTATGGGTCTGACGTGACAGTGATGGGGGTTGTGTGTTTCATGTGTGTGAATCAGCTCTGACCTGACTGGTGGGGGCTGGTGCTGTGCTGTTTAATCTGTAGCGTTGAAGAATGTAGGACGCGCCGTACGTCCATGAACTCAGAATGGCCCCATATGCTTCAACAAGATCACGTGGTGAAAAATTGAATTTTCTTTGATCACAAGACTTCACCCCAGGTGAATAGGGTTAAAAAAGAAAAAGAAAGAATAAGAATTGCAAACCTTATTTGTAATACAAGTTTTCTGAAGAGTTATGTTTAAATATGCAAACGAGCCAGAATTTAATTAAATATGAACTAATGTGCACACATTTTCAAAACAGAAATCTGAACATTAGATAAAGCTAGGCTCAAAATTCATGTTTCATTTAGTTGACATATTAATGTTTATTACA
This sequence comes from Carassius auratus, assembly GCF_003368295.1. Classification (NCBI taxonomy): domain Eukaryota; kingdom Metazoa; phylum Chordata; class Actinopteri; order Cypriniformes; family Cyprinidae; genus Carassius; species Carassius auratus. Next base: position 7,137,322 of record NC_039286.1, read on the forward strand.
CAGGGGAGCAGCAATGTTATTTTAGTATCAGTGAGATAGTATTTTGTCGTTTTTATTATTTTTAAATATATATATATATATAATGTATAGATCATTTTTTTGGTTTGTTTTTGTTTTAACTTAAAGTTTTAGTAATTTTGTTGTGTTTTTGTCATTTTTTTAATTAGTCTTATTTTTCATGTCTATATACACATAGATTTTTATTTCAGTTTTAATTTTTGTTATTTTAGTACATCAAGTTAAGCTCAATGAAAATGAGAAATGTTGCCTTGGCAACTGGCTGAAAAAATAGCTTTTATTTTATTTCAGTTAACTTGTATTATATTTTAAATAACAGAAGTGTTTTTAGGGTTTGAGTTTTAGCTAACTATAATAAAACATAATTAAGCACACCATGCTTTTAGAAATAACATGTTGTATAAAATAAGGCAAATGTTGAATGAACAACCCCCTCTTTAAAAACCTTTAGAATATAGACATAAAACTGGGGGGGAGTGAGAGTGTGTATATGTGAGAGGTACTGAAGTGGAGATTTTTGGGCACAGTCAATGAGAAAAAAATTCATTTTGATAAACCTGACTTTAAAGATGCTTTGTGATTGAAATCTACAGATGCAAATAGATAAAGTTCAATAAAAGCATGTGTAATTGGTAATGACCAGTGCTTTAAAACAATGTTTTTGCCTGTAGTGTCTTGCCTTAAAATTTTAGTGTACTACATAATAAACATGCTTTACTTAAACTCAAACTCAAACCTACCTCAGCCCTATAGGACAATTTGTTTTATTCAGAAATTCTGCATAGGTTGCGATTGAGCAGTTTATGTTGAATATTCAGCTTAGTGTCTTTGCAATCACAGCTTGGCATGCCAAACACACATACACCATAAAAGCCTCTGCCATCTGCCTCTGGCACGTGATGCTGCATGTGTATGCGACTATAGCTTATATACTCAAAACCTCCTCACACCTCTGATGGACAAAAAGAAAAACAGTGTGTCCCTGCGTGAGCAAGTGAGCGTGAGCTCTTTAGTGAAATGATAGATGGACAGCAGCATGAGATAAAGCAGCTCTCCGTATTAACAGAAACTTGCATGGTTTGTGTTTCCTGGCTCTCTAGCTCTAATTGAATAGCTGCCTTCAGTGGCCCGATTATGGTAATGGCTCCCTGCAGAACAAGGCCAGGTGAGTGTCCTTGTGATTAGGAAACAGTCGAGAGGGCACATCAGTGAAGAGAGACTCCCAGAGGACTGCACCTCACAGAGGAGGGTGCTCACCTGCCAAGCGAGTCGACGGGGAGGTGTGTGCCTGTCAAGAGTTAATGTAAACTGTGCTAGTACTAGAAAGAGAAAGAGGTGAAATGTGTCTAGAGGGTGGGTCTGTGTGTGTTTGGGTTAGAGAAAGAATTTTGGCACTGTGGGCATGTGAAGTCTTCTCAAGACAAGATGGGGCATAGGTGGAGATCATCCCAGGTGCAATGGAAACACCCTCTGCTGTCCTTATCCAAAGTCAAGGCTTGTTTTATGTGCATGTTGGAGGGAGAATGGAAAATAGTCTGGAGTATTTATCTCATTAACGTGCAAATTTATGCCTTGACATTGTATGAGTTTTAACTGTGAATAGTAACATTTATATAATATAAAATTATAATAGATTAAACAGTAATATATGATTTGGTAAGGTGCCCCCTGGGGCAAGATAACCCCTTGACCTTATATCCTCGACCACAGACGACATAAAATATAATCTTAACACATTTAGTGAATGGCTGTGGTCTTCTTAAAGTTTGTTGTTTTAATCTGAATATCAAAATTCTTGAGATATAGTCATTCAAAACAGATTTTAATCGACCTAATGTTATGTCTCTGGAAAATAGTGATCTGTGACACTGCATTATGCTTTGATATAAAAGTTTTTTTTGTTTTTTTTTAGGGATTCATGGACACATTAAAGTTTTTAGGTTTGTGGACTAAATAAATGTTGTTTTTATTTTTAAGTGAAAAGATAAAAATAGACCCTTGGGGTAAGATCGCCCCCAGAATTGTCACAGATGTCATATATTGCATACTGTTGCCCATGTTATTAGGTTTTAATTTAATATTCATTGTAATTCATGGGTTTATTATTGAAAGATTGTGTCATAGTGCTGCTATTAGGGCATACCGTCACATTTAAAAACTATGGGCAAATAAAATATATATGCCTGTATATAAGTAATGGATATAAAACATTTACATGTACCTTTCAGGTTTTGTTTTCCAAATTTGACTGTTTGAGAAATTTTTCGTAAGTATTTGTTTTGTAAGTATTTGCATGTTTTTCAGTGATTCTTTTGCAGGTAATACATTGCAAGTTATGTGTGAATCCTTTTAATCATTTGGTGAACCAATGCATTCAAACATGCTGATTAATTACGGAACGAAACAATTGACCCTCCTTATGAGTAATTTAATCATTTACTTAAAGGTGCAATAGGAGATCTTGGAAAATGCTAAAATTAGCCTGATAGCACTGAAAGCGAACGTCCAATCCTCCCTGCCATCCCTGTCCAAAGTTACGCCCCCTGAATGCATTCATGCTCATAGACCGGAAACCAGAGACAGCCTTACTACAATAGGCTACATCAGTAGTTCCCAATTCCAGTCCATGTTCCGAAGTGAAGTAAACCCCTGCTCAGGGAGTAGGGAGCAATGAACACAGTGTAGGGATCATATCGATTGGAACACAGTTCATTCACATACAGTAGTTCGAGTTGGTCATCTGAATGGGGTGTGTTAATTTACATTTACATTTACATTTAATCATTTAGCAGACGCTTTTATCCAAAGCGAAGCAGTCAGGTCAACAAGAGAACAACAACAATGTACAAATGGCATGACAAGTCTCAGTTGTAGTATAGAATTGTTTTTATATATATATATATATATATATATATATATATATATATATATATATATATATATATATATATATATTTATATGAAAATACAAAAATAGGAAAAGTGTTAGTTGGTTAAGTGCAGGCGCAAAAGATGAGTCTTTAGATGTTTCTTGAAAATGAGTAAAGACTCATTAATTTAAAAAGGTTAATTTAATTAATTAAGCGAGACATGCAAAATCGCTGGGCTACGTCAAGTGTCATTAACCAGCGAGAAAACTTTAAAACTACTACAATACCAGGAAGGAAGACAGGGTTGTTGATGTTTGCCAGCCATTTCAGCTCTGTCTGCACAGTGTTCGTGAATGCGCTAATGACGTACTCTGTCTGCGCAAACAGGGTGCGCAGAGCTATGCAGATACATTTTAAATGCTCGGACCGAACATTTTGATTGGACGTACATTTCTTGGTCCTACGCCTTCCACAGAATATGTAAATACAGATAAATATATTTAAACCATTTAACTTAATGATTGTTATTGGGATATGAAATTCTGAAGACAATCACCTATTGCACATTTAAGTGATTCATTCAAAAACAGTTCTTCAAGAATACAATATCACTACTGTAGGTTTTAAGAAGATACACAAATTAGTTTTTTTTTTCTTGAAATGGTTGCCATTGTCGATTGTTGCCATTATTGAAATTCTTGAAATGGTTGCCATTTTTTGTAAAATATGAGTTATTTAAACATAAGTTACTCACTTATTGACTGATCTGTTGTGTAAAATCAATTACACTCATAATCATGTTTGAGGCAACAGGTAATTATATTATAAACAACAACATTAATATTAAATTATATAATATATTAGGTAATATGTACAGTAATGTTTTTAAAACAAAACATTAAGAATTAAATGAGTTTTTTAAATTAAATCAAGATGAAATGTCAGTGGATTAAGAAAAATAAAATAGATTGTTTTGCTGAAATAGCTCACATTTATATAGTTTGTATATTGACTGGCATACTGAGTGAGAATGAGATGCAGCAAATTAAAATGTTATGCTTCAGGTTCAGATTGATATTAGAAGGACATTATTGTTGCTTTTAAAGTATGTTAGACCCATCTTCCTAAAATATACACTCACTCTTCAATTATACTTTCATACACACACTGTTTTGTGGGATAATGGAATTAATAGCGTTGGGCTGGAGTATCTAAAGAAACAGAGACTATTAAATTGACAGCTCCGGTAGGCAGTGCCAGTGGCCTGACATCTACATATGATGAATGGCAAACATGATTTCCATTTAGTGTCTATATTCATATACAGTGTTTGTGTGGGCTCTAGCCAGCCACCAGCAGACAAGGGGAGTTACAAAGGAAAGAAATCTTCATGCACAGATTAGTGTGCTGGGAAATGGATCGGCGCATGATAGGAATCACTTCACTTATATAAATAAAAAGCGACAATGACCTTTTTTCAGGTCTGTATTTTTTTCTGAATTATTTAAAATGATTTGGATTTCAAAACAAAGAGAAAATGATGAGGGAAGGCAAGGAGACAAAAAGCACAGGCAAAGAAAGATATGGAAGAAATATAATAAAACTGGCTTAAAAAAAGATTATTATTAGCATATAACGACTCAGAGTAGAGCAATAGTAATATGGCACACACATATAAATGCATATAACTGCATACGCATCACATAAAGATGCATGTATTTCATGTAAAATATGTAAACTCACTTTAAACAACATACATTTACTTGAAAAATGCAAACTACATAAGATCATGGGACTTATTTTCAGAGAATGTTCTGCTTTTCAAATATAAAATAATACATTTATAATAATGTAATAGAAATGGTAATAGAATTTCTACATTTATATACATAGATGATGGATGGATGGATAATTTGTCAAATATACATGTACTTAATTCAACAAACTGTATATTCTTTAAAATGTCTTAACATCTCAATTTGTTTCTTAAAAGTATACTGTTTTAAGTTCTAATATTTGTCCTAGGAAACAAGACAAACTCGCTAATGATTTTTTGCAGCATTAATCACTGAGCAGTAAGTGTCTTTTATTTCAGGTACATTGTGTGCAACTGCTATGACACCAAGCAGCTCAATGTAGTTATTTCATCGGACCTGAAACAGAGGTCAGCCCGGTTTGATAACCTTTCCTAACTCTTCTGTTTCCATCCTTCCATCTGAGCAATAATCTCCTGTCAGTAGCAGTGTAAAGCTGACTAAGTCCATCAGACTGATAGCAACCTTGTATTTGAGGACTTTGTGTTCTAGCTCAAAGAAGCTATTGATTGGTAACAGGAGTGAATTATTACAGTCATTCACCATAAAAGCAATTGCTGCTATTACATGATCTGTTAGAATGGCGAGGGAATGGGATTTGTTGCCCTATCTTTTCAGGAGCTTCTCTCCCCGCTGCACTTTAAATAGGAATAATCTCTTCCTAGCGTTCAGAAGGTATAGATGGTAAAGAGCAGAATGGGACAGGACTGTGGTTAAATTTTTTTGCAAATTCTTCTTCTTTTTTTTTTTTTCTGTGATATAAATTAAATTCAAAACATTCCTCTTAAATAAGGAAGAAAAAGAAGAAAGAAAAGCCAAATTTCTCAGAATGACAGATCTCCAGGTCGTGGCGATCCAGAACTATTTATACAGTAGCAAGGGCGTCATTCATAGTCATATTCAAATGTGGCCATGATCTGTTCTTCTGCATGGATTGATCTGGAGCTTGTCAGTTTCATGCTCTCCGAGCAGGTCTGAGAGTGTTTGAGAAAGGGAATATGAATATGTTCTTAAATATAGCTTTGGGCGATTATGTGTTTTGGAGTTCAGATCTTAGGGGGCAGGTGAAAACAAAGACCTCCTATTGAGTTTTGAACATGATTAATTCATGGACTGTCCTTCACCATCTAAATTTCTCAATTAGAATGTGATGCATCTCTGAGTGGGAGTAAAGAAGTGGGAGCGAGAGAAAGATCACAAATGCTCCAATAGAAAAACAAAATAAATGCATAATCCATAAACCACAAATGCTCCAAATGGAAAACAAAATAAATTCATAATCCATAAACCACAGAGGCCTCCCAGAATGCTGTTAGTTTCTGGGAGACATACAAAACAAGAGAGACATACAAATTTCAGAGAGACATACAAAACAAGTCCTGTGATAGTACCAAAGTGCAGCGATGCTATCATTGATGGTACCTTTATATGTACCATGGTACTAGTAAATACAGGTAAAGTTGGGCACTTTTTATATATATATATATATATATATATATATATATATATATATATATATATATATATATATATATATATATATATATATATATATATATATATATATATATATGTGTGTGTGTGTGTGTGTGTGTGTGTGTGTGTGTGTGTGTGTAAATGAAAAGAGGAAGTGCCCTTAGATGATTCAAGGGATCGATGTTAAATTTCAGAGAGACATACAAAACAAGTCCTGTGATAGTACCAAAGTGCAGCGATGCTATCATTGATGGTACCTTTATATGTACCATGGTACTAGTAAATACAGGTAAAGTTGGGCACTTTCTAATAACTTGTCATAATGGTTTAAAACCACAAACAAGATATTTAAATAGCTAAAGTTCTACAATATACTATTTAAAGGTAAAAAATATTTGGCTGCAAATTTTTGGTTGTTTATTTTACAGTACGTGTACTAACATGTACTTATAGTGTACTTACAAGGTATTTATCTAAGAAAGTTCTGGTAACACAAGGTAACTACATGGGTAGGGTTAGGTTTAGGGGTAGGTTCAGGGTTAGTACCTAGTTATTACATAGTTATTGTAATTACTATAATAAGTACATAGTATGTACATGAGGAACAGGACTGTAAAATAAAGTGCTACCGAATATTTATTCAGTAGACAATTTCAAGTCAAATTTCAAGTCAAAATATGATTTATTTATTTATACAACAGTTCTCTCTGGTCCCTTGAATTTGATCGGCTGAAATGAGTGTGATATTCTAGTGATATCTCGGATCACTAACTAGATCAATATTTCTTACAGCGAGTGTCACCCAAATCCATTATAATTTTATAGATAAAGCTGTTTTTATCACAGAATGTAGTTTTAGGCAAGATTGTCCTTGTTTAGACTCAAATATGCAGTTTGTTAATTAAGGTAACGTCTGAAAATTTGCTTTTACTTTTTCGGAGACATGTGTGTTCCAGGGTGTCAGAGACCATTCAACGCTCATGAAACCACAGAGAGCATGCTCACCTCGGTCAGTTATTCTGGATTTGCCGCTGGCTCTGATGTTTCTGCAGTGGTTAAACATTTGTTTTAAGTAAATCTAACTGGCAGTCTTTGGTCTCATTAACCTGTTATTTGTTCCAAAGCAAATAGATTTGCCTGACGGTAAAATCTCATCATGTTATATTTTATGTAACTTTAATGCTATTATCAGAGTACTCCCTTTGTACTATTGAATGAATTGCCTAGCAACTTTTATGATGGCTGTTGTTGTTATTTTTTATTTATGAATATTTATTAAATATTACTGTTCAATAAATAGTATTTTCTATAAATAATAGTAGTATTTAATTAAAAATTTTTGTATTGGGAAGTGGTGTGTGTTCGTGATTGTTACAATTAGTTACATTATCCACCATTAGATGGTGACAAGGGATTGTCTTTATGAGTGAGTCAGCAGTAAAGACTTTTATATTGAAAGAGACTGAAACAGGCTTATAAAAAACCAAATTATTTTTACTTTCAACAACAGCTTGTAAGATGCAATCAACAAATGCACTGATCTGTGCTGTCATTGAAAATCAGATGAAAGGATAGTACGACAAATATATTGCTTTCCTCAGCAGACTAATGTTTTATTGTGAATATGAGACTGAGCTGAAGAATGAATGCTGTATCAGATGCAGGTAATCACACTAGCTCAGTCGATCTCTCTCTCTCTTAATACTCTACATAATGCAGTGAGTGTGTAATGCAGTAATACAATAAGCTTTCAACTAAGCAACTCAGCTTAGTTTCTTCATTACTAAATTGAAGTTTTGGAATTAGTAAAAGAGGCTTGGGCTCAGCTGTTAAACTGTCAACATGAGATTTGAATCCATGGTGGAAGAAGTAGTTCTATGGCCAAATCACAGCCGTCCTGATATACAGCCATATTGCACAGGTACTTGTGTGTTATTGCACACACACACACACACACACACACACACACACACACACACACATATATATATATATATATATATATATATATATATATATATACAGAGAGAGAAAGAGAGAGAGAGAGAGAGACCACATGTTTTTGAATTGTTGTACATTTATATAATTTCTCCACAGATACTTGAAAGAAAGCCGTAATTGGAAAGAGAAAAGCATGGTATTTCTGTCCAAATTTACCAGTGAAACTGTTTGGTACTTGATGGCTAGAGAGAACTGCTGAGTGTCTGTAATTGTCTTGTGTCTGCATGTATGCAGCCATCTAAAGGTTATTCTGTTAGGACACATAGAGCCTTGGCATTCAGAAATAGCCTATTTTGCCCACTGAACAGATGAGACTAGGGCCCGTTCGCTCATTCCAAGCTGACATTGGGAGTTTGGCCTTGGTTGCCAGTTTGCAACCTGTCCAGTTTACCCTTGCCCTGTCCCGCATGCCAGCCAGCGCCTTGGTGCCAGAAATGGAAAGACTTCACCTCTCTAATTTGCCCTCACTGCAGCTGCCAAACACACTCGGAGGCAGATTTAACCATTGGGCAAAAATAGGCGACCGCCTTGAACTCCCTAAAATATATTTTTTTTTTATATGAGATGCGCATTCTGCATAGATGCACAAATGGTTGCTGTGGTGTTCATTACCATCTACATTGAACGTGCTTCTTGTACCAAAAAATGATCCCTTTGATTTCTGCGATGCAGAAAACATGGACGGAATTCCTGAATCCATTCCTAAAAAAATGTATAATGTGGATATAATGTGGATAGTCATGTAGGATAGTCAATCCTCAGTCATGTAAATGTATAATTTCCTTCTGTTCTTTTTAAATTTGTAATAAAAAATTTTTTTAAATAGTTTCGAATTTTAACAACCTTGCATTGTGTGGACAATTGCTTAGTGCAAACTAAGCAACATACTCACACTCCACAGGAAATCAGAGAGGGAGAGAGAAAAAATTAAATAAACATGAATGCTGGAACGCAAGAGACTTAATATATGAGAATATGAGTTGTGTTAGATTGGAACTAACTTTATTCCTTTTTTATTAAAATTGTATATATTTTATGCTATTGTGTTTTTTGTTTTGTAAAATTGCTTGTGTTCTTCAAAATTTTAACAAAAAGTGTTTTTCTTATTAAGTAAATACTAATGTTTTCTTCATTGTACAAAACTACCAAGTCGCAATGTTTGCAACAGCTGCAACAACACTGACAGACAATCAGATTATGGTGTTGATTGGCGCACAAAACTGTTTCTGACAAAGGCTTCAGGACAAAATTACTATGTTACGCAAACAAAACCACAGAGGGAGAAGTGGTGGATGTAATGAAGGGAAATAGAATGATAGCTTTAATATGAGCCGACCTCATCCTATTACTGTAAGCAGCCCCACCTCTCATTACCGCATCTGTCTGGCAGCGGTAACCAGAACTCTTGGTCTGCACTAAGTGCATTGAGTTCTGCCAAATATGCAGACAATAAATAGACTCAAATGCTGAAACCAGCAAAGGTCTTTAGCAGGTAAACCAGATAGGAGTACGCAGGAAATAAACTGAATGCAAGCTGACCGGGAATGGGCGCGCTGGCACAGAGCATTGCCTGGAAACCCACCAGACATTGTCTAGACGACCCTCGACCTAACCTAATTTAGGATAACTGATGGTACCTGATGATCAGGGTCATTAGGGTTGACATAATCTCTGAGCAACACAACAATAAACAATCCTGCCTCCCTCCCTCTCATACCATCACCACCTGTGACCCACTGCTTTGTGCCTTTGCATGTCCAGTGAATTCAAAATCAATAAATAAAAGTACACTACTGTTGGTAAGTTTAGGTTGGAAAGATGCTCATGAAGGCTGCTATTTAAAAAATAATAATAATAATAATAATAATATAAAGATTAGATAGATTTTTACATATTACATTACATTACATTAAATATTATTCCAATTTAGAAGAAAACTGTTTTCTATTTTAATATATTTAAAAATGCAATTTATTTCTGTAACAGCAAAGCTGAATTTTCAGCAGCCATTACTCCAGCCTCATAATCCTTCAGAAATCATTCAAATATGTTTATTTGCACACCAAGAAACATAATTTCTTATAATCAATGTTGAAAGCAGTTGTGCTGCATAATATGTTTTGGGAAAATATTTTTTTCAGGATTGTTTGGTGAAATTTCGAAAGAAGAACATTCATTTGAAAGATGTATTTGTAACAAAGTCTTTACTGTTGACCAGTTGTTAAAATGTGTTAAAATGTTTTTTTTTTTTTTTTGCTGAATAAAACTATCAGTTCATTTTAAAGAAAGAAAGAAAGAAAGAAAGAAAAAGACCCAAGCTTTTGAATACTTGTATATATACTTTAAGTGAATGGTGACCGAGTCTGTCATTCTGCCTAAAACTACTGTATATGAATAATAATAAATAGTCATAAAATGTTTGGTGGACTGTCCCTTTAAGAATAAATATGTTACATGAAGAATATTTGTTGACTTTTAATTTAAATATCTATGATGGGCAAATCAGCTATAGCGGGTCTATGGCGACTATAGCCCTGGCCCTGAGGTGGTAAAATATGATTTCTTAAAAGCTCAGCTGTAATGAAATGGTAAAAATAAATTCTGATATTGTCTGGTACGTACTCTTTTCTGAGAAAGAGCCAAACGCTAAAGCATTATGTGATTTGTCTTGTGTATGCGAAAGTGTGTGTAAGGTTTATTGATATATGGATTGGAAATAGAAGTGACGGCTGTGTGTTTGTAACCTCTGCCGGGACAGGAAACTGTCAGCCTCAGGCTGCTGTGTCTCATCCACTGTGATGGGATGGTGAGCACTGGACTTCCTGTGTCGAGCCAGCAACACTCCGTTGCTCTGCCGTCACCCGTCCTCCCAGATTATCTAATCTCATTACTGCTCTTAATGGAGGCAAGCAAGGATGACAAATCAGATTAGGCCATCGATTCACGTCTGCTGTTTTCTGAATGAAGAGGAAAGGAGGGAAAAGCTTTGCTGAGAAAAGAACTCGAGGAGAGACTGTTCTCAGTTCCCAAATGTTCTCTAGCTATGTGTGGCAGTATTATTATTAAAAGACATAAATTACAGATTATGTGGCTTGCTGTTATTTTAGCTAAAATTGACCCAAACTGAACATTCTGTCTTCATTTACTCATATCATTCCAAACCTGTGACTTTCATTCTTCTGAGAAAAAAACAAAACAAAATTCAACCGTTTTTATCAATGCAATAACCAAGGGTTCAAATCAACATTAAATCCTTTTATACTTTACAGTATAAACAAAAATAAGATAGTATAAAAAATGTTTTTTTAGAACTTTATAATAAGACTTCATTTGTTAACATTAGTTAACTAATCAGACAAGAATACTAGTAAAACATGTATTAATCTTAATGTTAATATCATCATTTACTAATATATTATTAAAATCTAAATTTGTTAATATTTATATATGTTAATATTATTTAATGGACTTGAGATAACATGAACTAACAATGAACAGTTGCATCTGTATTGACTAAAGTTTACATAGTTTAATAAATACTTTAGCAAATATCTTGCTTATTGTTAGTTAATGTTAGTTAATGCATTAACTAATGAATGACTAATGATTAATGATTAAAAAAATTACAACTTTTTTTAATGGTTTTAGTTAACATTAATAACCCTGCCTAGAACACCCTAGCAACCACATAGGAACACCATGGCACCCTTAAACAGAGTTTATGGCCTCACTATGCTGCACAGGAACACACACAGATCTAAATATAACAATTCAGTGCTCGTGGCAGGCTGCTGGGTGGCTTTGTATTAGTGAAGGACTTGTACATCTGGCTCCCCAAAGTGCTTCTCAGAAATGTTAAGTGCCTGGCATGTCAAAACAAATATGTTTTTGATGAACTTAATGAGAAGACGATGCCGAGGTACCTTGAACTGTAGAACCAAAGCAATATTTTTCCTTATACTCCTGTTCAAACAATGGCTCACTCATGTGCATTTATAAGAGAAAGAGAGAAGAGAGCGGGAGATTTGACAGTTAAGTAGCTTCAGGGCCCGTGGATCTGGTTTCTTGATGTGGTTTTGTGTTCTTTTGTATTTAACACATGAAAGGTGAGCAGCTTCTTATTTGCATATATAGTTTTCCAGCCTGTGAGACAAAACTGATTTATTTGTATCCAGTCGTTATTTTCTTAGGAAATAAAGCAAAGCTGGTCCAAACATATTAAGACATTTTTACAAAGCCAAACGTGATTCGTTAAGTGGAGTTGTGTCTATTAACCATTATACAACAAATACAATATATTTGACATAAATTAGGAATGCATGTCACATAGCATTATACATTTTATTTTTACATCTACATTTAGTAATTTAGCAGATGCTTTTATCCAAAGCTACTTACAAATGAGGACAATGGAAGACATCAAAAACAACAAAAGAGCATTGATATACAAGCGCTATGACTAACAAGTCTTTTGTATGCAAACATAAATGCCTTGAATTTTATGCGAGCAACTATTGTTAGCCAGTGCGAATTGTTAAATAGAGGTG